>NW_027533258.1:9655985-9656162 GCF_008692635.1 Crocuta crocuta | reverse complement strand
CTCCGCGCCTTCCGCTGGGCGCGCGTGGCCCTGGTCACCGCGCCCCAGGACCTGTGGGTGGAGGCGGGGCGCGCACTGTCCGCTGCCCTCAGGGCACGGGGCCTGCCCGTCGCCCTGGTGACCACCATGCAACCCGCGGACGCGTCCGGGGCCCGGGAGGCCCTGAGGAGGGTCCGG
>NW_027533258.1:9647841-9655685 GCF_008692635.1 Crocuta crocuta | reverse complement strand
AGGGCCCCGCGCAGGGGGCGGGCGGGGGAGGGGGCGGCGGCGGCGCGCGCAGCGGGGCGCAGCAGTGAGCCCGGGGTCTCGGTCCCCAGCGGTGATCATGGTGATGCACTCGGTGCTGCTGGGCGGCCAGGAGCAGCGCTGCCTGCTGGAGGCCGCCGAAGAGCTGGGCCTGGCCGACGGCTCCCTGGTCTTCCTGCCCTTCGACACGCTCCACTACTCCCTGTCGCCGGGCCCCGAGGCCTTGGCCGCCCTCGCCAACAGCTCCCAGCTTCGCAGGGCCCACGATGCCGTGCTCACCCTCACGCGTCACTGTCCCCCTGGAGGCAGCGTGATGGACAGCCTGCGCAGGGCCCAGGAGCACCGGGAGCTGCCCTCTGACCTCGATCTGCAGCAGGTAGAGGGACCAGGGAGGAAGGAGAAGGGGAGAGGGGAGGGCGGGGAGAGAGCAGGAGATGCCGGAAAAGGGAGAGGGGCATGGAGGCAATGAGAAGTTTCTAGAATCAGGGGAATCAGAGGAGCATGGAGTCCATGGGAGATGGGAGGATGGAGGCAGTGGGAGAGAGTGACTACCGGCTCTACCCCGTCTGACATTTCCTGCATAACGGAGAGGCTCTGGGCTGGCTTGGGGCATCTTGTACTCAGATTGCTTCCAGATGGAGGCCAGGAGACCTCTCAGGCCCAGATCCAAGCAGGAAAGCCTAGTGGACTCTATACTGTGATGTCTTGCGGTCAGCTTCAAAGTGAACCCACTTCCAACACCACTGGGACATGCAGTCTATAATACACCGCTGGTGTTCTTTTTATTTTTTTTTAATGTTTATTTATGTTTGAGAGAGACAGACAGAGTGTGAGCAGGGGAAGGGCCAAGAGACAGGGAGACACAGAGTATGAAGCAGGCTCCAGGCTCTGAGCTGTCAGCACAGAGCTCGACACAGGACTCGAACTCGCAAACCGTGAGATCATGACCTGAGCCAAAGTTGGACACTCAACGGGCTCAGCCACCCAGGTGCGCCTACACTGCTGGCGTTCTTAAGAGAACAAGGAAGGAGGAAAGGTGCAGATCCAACCTGCACGCCCACTTTAGAGGTGCTCCCTCTGGGGCTTCGTCTGCTGGTCATAACTTTTGGAGAGCCTTGACATCTTGAATGAAAAGCAGAAAGGTCCGTGGGTGGAGCCAGGGGCTTCCGTAATCATTTACATCCACAGCTTACTCCCAACAACAAGCGAATAGCCAGGATTCCCTGAGAATCCAGAATCCCAGATCAGACCATCTAACTCTAGACCATTCTCAGAAAGGGGAGGGGGCTAGGGGCGCCTAGGTGGCTCAGTCAGTTAACTGTCCAATTTTGGCTCAGGTCATGGTCTTTGGTCCATGAGTTCGTGCCCCGTATCGGGCTCTGTGCTGACAGATCGGAGCCTGGGGCCTGCTTCAGATTCTGTGTCTCCCTCTCTGCCCCTCCACCACTCTCTCTCAACAATAAATAAACATTAAAAACATTTTCTTTAAGGGGGAGTGAAATCGATGGGAATTTAGATGTCAGTGTGCAATAAACTAACCACCACAAAAACCCCGCTCTAAGTGCCGCACTTGAGAGAGGGCTGCGAATCAAGGGCGTGAAGGTTGAAGTATTCCCCGCCAATGTCCATAGTGTCCTCGAAGAGGATTTGGAATAGCCAGTGGAAGAAAGGATGGGAATAGTGAATGAGAAGAAAAGAACAAGGCAGTTAGGGACAGTGGTGAGATGGGATGGCGAGCAGGGGGGGGAGTGGTGGAGAAAACCGTCTTCAGTTCGCAGTGACTAGCACAGCCTTCCACCCTTTGATTCCTCTAACCTTCCCCCGTCCACACACACACATCCAGACATCACTTCCTGTCAGTTTTACTTTTTAAAAGTCACTTGAATCCATCTCGTTCTCTATTCTCACTGTCACTGCCCTGGTTCAGGCCGCAGCACCTCTGATCTAAATCCTGAAACAGAACCTCTCACGTGGACTCTGCTTCGATGCTTCCCTGGCCCGGGGCCTTTCTCTACCCAACCATCAAACCTGACAAATCTGACTGTGTCACACTCTTGTTCAGAGCCTCCCAGGGGCTTCCCTCACCCTGGATAGATGAAGGTCTCTTCAAATGGCCTGTCATGTCTCTCACGCCTTCCTCTCTCCCAACGTCCTTGAACTTCAGCCAGACAGAGCTACTTTGGGTTCCCTAAATGTGCCCTTCTCTTTTGCCTCTGCGCTGCTGGGTGTGCTGTTCCCTCTTCCCTGTCCCTCCTCTACCCCACCCCCCCACCCCAGACAATTCTGACTCATCCGTTGAAAGATGGTCACTTCTTCTGGAAGCCTCCTCCTCCTCCCTGTGTCTGCAGCCCCCAATCACCCCTACCCTCACTCATGGCACTACGTTAACATCCCCACCTCCCCAACTAGAAGAAAGATTGCTCGGGACAGGGGCTCTTATCTTGTCCATATCTCAGTATCACGTATTGCTTTACACGGTGGCTGCCACTGCGAGATGGCAACTGGGAAGAATAAGCGTAATAGCCTTGGGGAAAGAAAAGAAGGAAAAATAGAAAATAGAAGCCAAGCAAAAGATAGGAAAGGAGGCTTTTAGGTGAATGAGAGGTAATCATATTAAAAATATAAGCAAGGCAACCGACAGGAACGGAAGAGAGGAGCTTTAGGTGACGGAGAGTACGAATAACCAACGGTGAGAAGAGCCTAGAAACCCGGAATCTTTTCTTCCGGCCTTGGGAAGGCCAGTGGGGAGGAGGGGAGAAAAGACAGCCCATGGGGAGAGGGGAGGAGAGAGCTGGTGGGGCGAGAGGAAGAGAGAGCCAATGGAGAGAGGGGAAAGGAATGAGCCAATGGGGAGTGAGGAGGAAAGAGCCAATGGGGAGAGGGGAAAGGAGTGAGCCAATGGGGAGAGAGGAGGAGAGAGCCAATGGGGAGAGAGGACGACAGATTCAAAGGATAGAGAGAAAGAGCCAATGGGGAGAGAGGAAGGAAGAGCCAATGAGGAGAGGGGAAGGGAGAACAGAGCCAATGGGAGGAGAGGAGGAGAGAGCGCTGAGCTGAGGGATCCCGGAAGCACTAACGAGGTGTGAACCAGGTGTGAACGGTCTGTGCTTCTAGGCACCTATGCAGGAGGGGCTTGAGCACTTGGGAGAAGCAGTGCAAGGCTAGGTGGGCCAGCCGTGACCCAGACCCTGAGCCCCTACTGCCCCCCGCCAGGTGTCCCCACTCTTTGGCACCATCTACGACGCGATCTTCTTGCTGGCGGGGGGTGTGGCGCAAGCGCGGGCAGCCGCGGGGGGCGGCTGGGTGTCCGGAGCAGCGGTGCCCCGCCACATCCAGGACGCCCAGGTCCCCGGCTTCTGCGGCGCCCTGGGAGGGGCCGAGGAGCCCCCGTTTGTGCTACTGGACACGGATGCGGCGGGGGACCAGCTGTTCGCCACATACGTGCTGGACCCAACCCGGGGCTCCCTCCGCTCGGCTGGGACCCCGGTGCATTTCCCTAGAGGGGGAGGAGGACCCGGGCCCGACCCCTCGTGCTGGTTCGAGCCGGACGTCATCTGCAACGGAGGTGAGGGCACGCACCCCAACCTCCCCCCCCCCCAAGGGACGGTCACCGTGGAGCCTCCACTAAGTGGTGAAAGAGTCAGCTCTCGTCCTGGAACTCTTTCCTTCCAGGTCCTTCCTCCGACCCCTGGCTTGTGCAGAACCTGTCTCTTGCCAAGCCCCCAAAGCCTCCTTGGAACCTTCCTAGCGTTCCCAGACGCTCCCTTTCGCACAACCCGTGACCTTTCCCTAGATCCCGTTCTGGGCTCCTGTCCAGCTTTCCCCGAGCCTCCAGGATTTAACGTGACTGCATCCCTCAATAGAGAGGGTGCCTCCCAGTAGCCACGGTCTTCAGCTGCCCCCCCCCTCACTCCCTCTCCAGGAGTGGAGCCCGGCCTCATCTTTATCGGCTTCCTCCTGGTGGCTGGGATGGGGCTGACAGGGGCCTTCCTGGCCCATTTCATGAGGTGAGTATGGGGGCGGGGTAAGTAGGAGATGAACTTGGCTCTCCACCTGCCAGAAATGCATNGGGGGAGTGCCCTGAGGGGCTGGCCGACCAGGGGATGTCTGGTTTGGGGATGACTGCTCTCCCCTGAGCCAACAGTATCCCTTGCTGGCCTCCCATCCTGGACTTGGTCCCTTTTGAGCAGACGACATCCTTTCCCTACTAGGCATCGGCTAATTCACATCCAAATGGTCTCTGGTCCCAACAAGATCATCCTGACTCTGGACGATATCACCTTTCTCCATCCGCAAGGGGGCAGCTCTCGGAAGGTGGGAGAGGCAGGGAGGCAGTTCCCCAAGTGTCCTCACCTGTGTGTGTGTCCGCCTGCCTGGGCCGGCCCTCACCTCCTCCCGGACCTGGGAAGGCCTGGGTTTGGCGCTGGCTCCCTCTCAGGTCTGAGCCCTGGGGGTCGGCACCCTCACGTGCAATGGGAGGACGAGCCCCTGTCCCGGCTGCTTTCCTGCGGCAGCGCAAAGCTCCAAGCAAACCCACTGGTTTGTTTTGGAAACTGTGAAGTGCAGCGCCGTTGGGAAGGACGATGTTGGTATCATCTTCCCTAATTAAGGTTTCTTCCCCTCCCCTCTGTCCTCCCCGGAACTGAGCCCGACCTCAACCCAGGACTCTCAACCCACAGTATATTTTGACCCCTTGCGTTGACCTCTACTCTCCAGGTGGTCCAGGGGAGTCGGTCGAGTCTGGGCGCACACAGCGGGTCAGACGTCCGCAGCTTCCCCAGCCAGCCCTCGGAGAGCGCTAACATTGGCCTCTATGAGGTGAGCCTCACCCCTGCCAGGCCGAGCTCCAATCCTGGAGGTGTGTCATATCCCGCGGGCTCCAGAAAATGGTGATAGGAGCCCAGAACGGGCTCTAGGAAGAGGTCATGGGGTCCCCCAAAGGGGAGCGTACAAGAATCCTTCCTGCCCCAGGATTTTTCTCTTAGCCTTTATCCAGATGAGGGCTCCTCCAAGACCAATCACAGCAGCTCAGAAGCCGGAGGCCTGCCTGGTGGGGGAAGGGGGGGTATGCTGGCACCAGCGTGCAGCCCGATGTGGCCACAAAGCCATCCCCCTCCCCGTAGGGGGCCCCTGGTCCTGCCCCCTCAGTTGATCCAAGACTTCAAGCTACTGAAGGGCAATGGGCCTCCCTGGAAGGGTTGGGGCACCTGGGATGTGGCATCATGGCCACACAAAGGACAGACACTTCCAGGACATGGGTTGCTCAGGACTGGGAGTTCGCCGACGACGGGACTATGCCATCTACAGGCCACAGCAGCCACTTCGCAGGGGAGCACTATTGTCACTGGGAGCAAGTTGTTACTCATTGGAGTGGGCCTGCCCTGTGCCTTGAAGAATCTTCAGTGCCTCTTATCCCGCCCACGAAACACATCTCCCAGTTTGGAAGACGATAAAAAATGTCTCCTATTTATTTCCAAAGGCTCGTTAGGAGTCCCCAGAATTCCCTACGAGTCCGACCAAATCCCTTACCCACAGGCGAGGCCGGCTGCAGAAATCACAGGGTCTAAGGCAGAACGAAACCGAAGGGCGTGGGGCCTGGTGGGACCCCACGGGCCGGCTTCCCACGGGCCAGCCCTGCCCACGGCTGAGGACAGTGAGGCTCAGAGCCTGGAGGGGAACTGCCTGTACGTCACAGTCTCTCATAAAAGCCTGATCTCCCCAGAGACCTGACTCCTAGCACAGTGCTCTCTCAGGACAACAGATGGTGATGGGGGGGCTGTGATTTCAATGGCATTTGTGGTGGGGAGGGCTTGCTCACTAAGGCCGCTGCTGAGTGCGTCTGCGGTGGTGAGGACAGCCATCCAAGGGCGGCTCCCATCCCCCCCAGCTGTGAAGGGGACTGGCAGATGTCAAACCCCTTGCTTCTGAGCTCGGCATCACAGGGAGGATGTGCCCTGAGGCAGGGGCCCGGTGGAAATGTGGTGGCTCTGCAGCACCTCACCTCACGGGGTTTGAAGAAACTGAGTTCACTACTCCCATCTCTGGGGCGCATGGGCGGCTCAGTCAGTTGAGCGTCCAACTCTCGATTTCAGCTCAGGCCATGGTGCGATCGGGCTCCTCGCTGAATGTGGAACCTGCTTAAGATTCTCCCTCCACCCCTCTCCCCTGCTTGTACTCTCCCTCTCTCTGTCTTTCGGAAAACAAAACCGAAAAATACTCCCATCTCTGCTCCAGGGAGACTGGGTTTGGCTGAAGAAATTCCCAGGAGATCAGCACATGGCCATCCGCCCAGCAACTAGGACAGCCTTCTCCAAGGTGAGCGCCGAGTCCATGGCAGGATGTGGGGTGTGGGGCGGCCACCATTTCCTTCCCTCCTTGCCTCCTCTTTGCGGCTGGGTACAGAGGTAGACCCGACTCTAGGAGAGCCCAGCAGGTCTCGGTGGAGGTGCCTTCTCCCAAAGCAGGTGTCTCGTTGTGCTCTCTCATTTTTTAAATGTTTCTTTATTTTTGAGAGAGAGAGAGCATGGGGGGGGGGTGGCAGAGAGAGAGGGAGAAAATTCCAAACAGGCTCCGTCAGTGCAGAGCCCGACGTGGGGCTCGATCCCATGAACCCATGAGATCATGACCTGAGCCGGAACCAAGAGCCTGAACCTTAACCGATGGAGCCCCCCGATTTCCCAAGCATGCTGGGATTGCGAGGGCACCTGTCCTACGGCATGGGCGTGGCTCTGCTGGGACCACTGCTCAGCCCCTGCCTCCCTGCCTCGGGGAGGTCGGGAGTCTCAGGCGTAACCAAGCCAAGCAGTCCTGGGCCCACAGCCATGTGTGGCTTCAGGGAGAACCCGCCTGGCTCCCGGTTACCGGTGCAAGGTTGTCTTTTCCGGTATAACTTGAGACTAAACTGGACTCAGCACCTCAGCAACACCCTTTGACTCACGTGTCTGTTCCGGAGAAAGAAGTTATCTTCTATTATTTTTTTTATTTAAAAAAAATTTTTTTAATGTTTATTTCTGAGAGAGAGAGACAGCGTGAGCAGGGGAGGGTCAGAGAGAGAGGGAGACACAGAATCTGAAGCAGGATCCAGGCTCTGAGCTAGCTGTCAGCACTGAGCCCAATGCGGGGTTCGAACCCTCGAACTGTGAGATCATGACCTGAGCCAAAGTCGGACGCTTAACGGACTGAGCCACCCAGGCGCCACAGTTATCTTCTATTTTCTTCTAGTTTCTTCTATTGGAAGAAAGCCCCCTGCCCCGTGCCCCCATAGACCTTTCCAGTCACCACTTTCACCCCATCTTCCGAGTTCGGACACCCCCAAACCAGACCCGGATAACAGGTCTCCTCCCCACGGTGCTCCCTCTCAGCTCCAGGAGCTACGGCACGAGAACGTGGTCCTCTACCTGGGGCTCTTCCTCGGCGGCGGCTCGGTTGGCCCCGTGGCCCCCGGGGAGCGCATGCTGGCCGTGGTCTCCGAGCACTGTGCCCGGGGCTCCCTCCACGACCTCCTCGCCCAGAGAGACATAAAGCTGGACTGGATGTTCAAGTCCTCCCTCCTCCTGGACCTCATCAAGGTATGGGGATGGGAGGGGGTGCGTGGCCGGCCGGGAGGAGCGGGCAGAGGAGCCGCAGGGCTGAGGTCGCCTCTTACCCGCCCCCCCCTTTCAGGGAATGAGGTATTTGCACCACCGAGGTGTGGCCCACGGGCGCCTTAAGTCCCGGAACTGCGTGGTGGACGGGAGGTTCGTGCTTAAAGTCACCGACCACGGCCAGGGGCGGCTGCTGGAAGCGCAGCGGGTGTTGCCGGAGCCTCCGAGCGCGGAGGGTAGGAT
>NW_027533258.1:9646226-9647626 GCF_008692635.1 Crocuta crocuta | reverse complement strand
CGCGCTTTCTCCGAGCCCCCGCGTTGGGTTTCTGGTAGTTTCTCCCGGGATAGCTCCAGGCAGCGGGGCCACACTCAGGCTGCGAGCTGGTGAGTGGGTGCGAGCCTGGGCTGATTGGTTAGGAGGGGGGTCTGTCCCCAGCGCCCCCGAGGCCCTCCCGCATGCCCACGCCCCCTTCCCCGACCCCAGACCAGCTGTGGACAGCCCCCGAGCTGCTTCGGGACCCGGCCCTGGAGCGCAGGGGGACGCTGGCGGGCGACGTCTTCAGCCTGGGCATCATCATGCAGGAGGTCGTGTGTCGCAGCGCCCCCTACGCCATGCTGGAGCTGACTGCCGAGGGTACGCCCCCTCGCGGCGCGCTTCCAGCCCGCGGCAGAGCCTCCCGCCGGGCCCGGCCTCCCTTCCCGAAAGCCCGGAGCTGAGGCTTAATTATGTGGGCCTCCCTAATGGGGGTCTCAAGGCTCTGGGCCGGGCAGAGCAAGCGTCAGGACGGGAGGGGGCGGCTCTTGGGCGCCCAGACCTCAGTGGTTGCCTCTGGCCTCATCCTGGACCCAACCTGCTCCTCCAGCCCGAGGGAGCGGGCTCCCTTCTGATTCTTAGGGACCGCAGGGAGGCAGCAGTGTCCGGGAAGGGGGCGAAGGCACTGGGATCTGGTTCAAATCCTACTTACCATCTATAAGCCCGCAAGCTACTGGGCCACCCCAGCCCTCGCTCTTACCTGCAACAAACGTTAGCTCTGCCTGTCANCCCCCCCCCCCCCCCCCCACCTCGGGGCTTCAACAGGCGAGAGTCAGAGGTGGCCTCTCTCGGTCCCCTTATGTCCCCAGAAGTGGTGCAGAGGGTGCGGAGCCCCCCTCCGCTGTGCCGGCCCTGCGTGTCCGTGGACCAGGCGCCCATGGAGTGTATCCAGCTGATGAAACAGTGCTGGGCCGAGCAGCCGGACCTTCGGCCGACCATGGACCGCACCTTTGAGCAGGTCAGCGGCTGGGACGGGCCGGGGCTGGGCGCCCGCTTGTCCGCATCGGGGAGGGGCTTCAGGAAGGCAGCCTTAGCAGGCTGTCTGACCTCCAGGCTGTTTCCCAAGGGGCAGTCTGAGGACTGGGATTTAGGTGGGGGCAGAGCTAGAACGGGCTGCGGAGGCCTTTGGGGCAGGAGACAGAGCTCTGGGTGGGAGAAATAGTTCATTCAATTCGAGTAACATTTGAATTGCTTTGAATTGCTCTGCAAGGTGTGGCCCAAAAGACCCTCAGGTCTGGGAGTCGAAACTCCAGTGTCTCGTCAATTACCAGTGTCTTGTCAATTATTAGCCCAGAGCAGCTGACCTCCGGGGCCCCCCCTTTCCCATCTGGCTTCTCATAATATGTGAAAGCAGAGCCTGGCATCCGCGCGGGTAGAGGGTG
>NW_027533258.1:9630052-9646211 GCF_008692635.1 Crocuta crocuta | reverse complement strand
GGGGGGGGGGTGTCAGGTGGAAGAGAGCCCCACACAAAGGTGGCGGAGGCCCAGGTCCTCAGCAGCCCCACCCACTTCCTCTCCCTACCAGTTCAAAAGCATCAACAAGGGCCGGAAAACGAACATCATCGACTCCATGCTGAGGATGCTGGAGCAGTACTCGAGTAACCTGGAGGACCTGATCCGGGAGCGCACGGAGGAGCTGGAGCTGGAGAAGCAGAAGACAGACCGGCTGCTCACCCAGATGCTGCCCCCGTGAGCTCCGACGGGGAGGGGTGCGTGGGGAGGGCAGCTGGAATGGCGGGAGGCGAGACCTCCACCTAACGCGGTCCCCCTCCCTCCCCAACATCCCTAGTTCTGTGGCCGAGGCTCTGAAGACGGGGACACCTGTGGAGCCCGAGTATTTTGAGGAGGTGACTCTGTACTTCAGCGACATCGTGGGCTTCACCACCATCTCCGCCATGAGTGAGCCCATCGAAGTGGTAGACCTGCTCAATGACCTCTACACGCTCTTTGACGCCATCATCGGCTCCCATGATGTCTACAAGGTTGGGGGGGGGCAAACCTTCCTTCAGCTCTGCCAGCCCCCAGGCCAGTGCAGGGTCCTCTTTCCCAGCCTTTCTGTCCCTTACTCCTTCCGCCAGTTCAGCCCCCCCCATTGGAAGCCTCCCCAGGACCGCTGCAGGACACCCAGTTTAGGCCCCCTGACAAAGGGCAATGGCTTTGGGGGCGGGGGTGGGGAGGGGGCGCTCAGTACTGAATTTGCACCACCTTTCCCCTCAGGTGGAGACCATCGGGGATGCCTATATGGTGGCCTCCGGGCTGCCCCAGCGGAACGGGCAGCGGCACGCGGCGGAGATCGCCAACATGGCCCTGGACATCCTCAGCGCCGTGGGCTCCTTCCGAATGCGCCACATGCCCGAGGTGCCGGTGCGCATCCGCATCGGCCTGCACTCGGGTAACTCCGGGCTCCGGCGCCCCTCTCCCCGTCTAGGACCAGGGCCCACACTCCCAGGGCAGGAGGCAAACTCGTTCAGTAGGGGTGTGGGCGGGGAGGCGACTTGGCGCGAAGCCACNCCGTTGTAACTGAGAGGTACCCTTGGGGAGGTGCTGGAGATGATGGGGTGCTAGGGAGACCCCCGAGGTGGTAGGTGCCACCCGGCCGCCAGCACGGCCAGCTGCAGCCCAGACCCGGGCCACCCACCCTGTGCGTCTCCGCAGGCCCGTGCGTGGCGGGCGTGGTGGGGCTCACCATGCCGCGGTACTGCCTGTTTGGGGACACGGTCAACACCGCCTCGCGCATGGAGTCCACCGGGCTGCGTGAGTGGGGCGGGGGCTCCGGGGCTGAGGGGCGACTCACGAAGCAAGGGGGAAACGGCTCAGGGAGGGGGACGCGGGAGGGGGGGGTGTCCCGAAATCCCCACGTCCCCTGTCGCGCCAGCCTACCGCATCCACGTGAACATCAGCACAGTGCAGATTCTCCGCGCCCTGGACGAGGGCTTCCTGATGGAGGTGCGAGGCCGCACGGAGCTGAAGGTGAGACTCGGCCCCGCCCCCTCCGGGGCGGCAACCCGGGGGTCGCGGGCGCCACCTCGCCCTCGAGACCCACCAGCCCTCACCCAGCCTCCTGAGCGCTGCCCCCGTATCTCTCCAGGGCAGGGGCTCCGAAGACACGTACTGGCTGGTGGGCNGGCAGGGCCAGCAATCACGGCCTCAGCCTGCAAGAGATCCCGCTGGAACGGCGCCTGAAGCTGGAGAAGGCGAGGCCCGGCCAGTTCTCCGGGAAGTGAGGCGCGGCGGGAAGAGGTGATGCACCCTTGCTGCCGAGCCCGGCGGCCGAGGTCCCAGGCGCGCTTCCCCCGCCTTGGGCCAGGCCCGACCCTGCCTGCTGGACTGCCCACCCAGCCAGGGGGAGTGAGCCCAGGCTCGTTCCTAAACCCAGGGGGGTTTCCCTGAGAGGGAGGCCCCTGCCGCAGGAATTCTGGCTCGCCAGGTCCGGAATGGCCCGGGAATCCACACCCGAGAACCCCTGTAAACATGGTCTTCTGAGACCTCTCCTCTGACAACCCCCTCCCCCCACCGCACCGCATTAACCGGGACTCCGTGTCAGGCCCCGCAGGCTGTGCACTGCACAAGACAGAACCTTTGGGAGCACCATTCACCAGAGAACAAGACGAGTGCTCTCTCTAGAATTCTGTCAGGGCCGAAGCCTGGCCCTTTACCTTCCTTGAAGAAGTTTGATCCATGACCCTCCCCTTCCAAGGTGAACCCCCACTACCCCTGTCTATGATTTCCCTCAGAGACACCCCTCTTTCTCTCAGGAGTATTCCGGAAGGTCCTTTTCCTGAAAGGTGCTGCTATGGGTGAACCAAACGTCTGGCCAATACCAGTGGCTTCTATCCAGCTCTGCCTCCAAGGATTCCGGGCCTCGACGGGGAGCTGGTTGCAAACCTGCTGTGTGACCTTGGGAAAGCCTCGTGCGCTCTCTGGGCTTGGATTTCCCTCGTGGTGAAATCGGGAGTGGCCTCGGTGGCTTCCGCACTCCTGGGCGTCCGAATGGTTGGCCTGGGCCTATGGGGCGCTGGCCCTGGTGACTCTGAGCCTGTCAGGAGAGGTGGGGGTGGGGATTCTCCACTTTGCAGGGCCTCCCAGGGCCCCAGGAAGGAGGGTCTGGGCTTAGGGCCTCCCATTGTCCGTGCAGCGCAGGGGTTGTTCACGTGGCCTGAGGAGTAACCTCGAGAGCCCTTCCCTTCTCCCCCCTCCCCCCCCCGCACCGCACCCGTCAGAAACTGGCCCTTCCTGTGGGCATCACCGTGTCGTGCCCCCGAGCGCAGAGAGAAGCTGGCTGCACGGCTTTGGGGAGGAAGGAGGTACAAACCTTACTCATCAGAGCAGCCAGGAATGGTGGGGTGCTCTGTTGAACCGGGCGCTTCCGAGCACACAGTTAGAGACTCCTCTCTGCTCAGATCTTTCCAACAAACATCAAGAACCACCCCCCTGCCCCCCGCCAGTCCAGCCGAAGTTTCTTTTGTGCAACAGTGCCGGTGCGGAGCCCGGGGCGTGGCACGGCTGAGTTGGGGTGTCCTTCAGCGTCGCTGCAGAGCCTGGTTAGCAGCTGCGGCGGCCGCCCAGCGTGTCCCTAGGTAGTGAGCGTCCAGTCCCTACCAGGCCAGCAAGCGGACGTGGCCAGGAAAACAGCGGCCCGAGAGAATTTCCAAGAGGAAGGACGGACTAAACACAACGCAGAGCGAGGCTGGCCGGCCAGTGGCAGCGACCTCGCCTGCGAGCTCGTTAGAAACGCAGACTTTCGGCCCGGACCTATCGAATCAGAATCTGCATTTTTAACAGGTTCCCTCAGGGTGTTTCCGTGCACGTGAACGGACTTTCACGGATCATGTCACTAAGCGAACCTAAAATCTCTGAGATTTCATAAAACCCAGGCTAGAAACTAGCCGAGACTCGGTTTCTTGATCTCCAGGGAAGCTCTAGTCTTGCATTGAGCTAACGTTGAGAAATCGACAGATGCCCATTTTTTAAAAAACGAGCTTCCCCTCTGAAATCAAGAGTTCCAACGGCGACTTTTCTGCTGGAGGGGGGGTGCCACGGTCCACTTTGTCCGGGGCTTCACGCTTTAGTTCTAACCGTCCCGACCCCTCCAAGACCCAGGATTTCCCAGATGCCCCTTGTGGCGCTGGCTGGCGCCCGCAGACAGTTAACCCAGGACCCCAGGAGGTGTTTTGCCTGACTGTGAAATCCACAAGCTTGGCCCCCTCTCCGTCCTTCCTAACGGTGGGGAGCATGTGTAAGGGATCTAACTCCCAGCACTTGTAAGTTCCGGTTACTTGAGGTGGTGCTGTACAGTGAGCCATGGAGTCCAATTTATAAAACTTTTTTTATAAATATTTTTATTTATTTCTAGGAGAGAGAGAGAGACAGCGTGAGCAGGGGAGGGTCAGAGAGAGAGGGAGACACAGACTCCGAAATAGGCTCTAGGCTCTGAGCCGACAGTCAGCACAGAGCCCGACGCGGGGCTCGAACCCACGAACCGCGAGATCGTGACCTAAGCGAAAGTCAGAGGCTCAACCGACTAAGCCACCCAGGCGCCCCTATAAAACATTTTTAACCGAGTTTGGAGACGATGAGCTAAAGATTTTTAAAAACCCTGATGTGCGCACGCGCACAGCGCTATTTTTTTAAATTCTGTACATTCTTACACACCTCTCTTCAGATTTTCTCCGCACTTCGGTCCCAGGGATGGAGGGCGGACAGCCACGCTGTCGTCCCCCCCCCACTCCCCAGTCTCTTCCCAGGCAGCCCCCCCATTCCCTGCGAAGCCCCTCCCCATCCCCCACTCTGACCCTTTCTCTCTCCTTCCATCCCATCTGTGGGAGGCTAGGCCTGTGATTCAGGGAAGCCTCAGGGCAGCACTGACCTGGGATAGGGTGTAAGGAGATTAGTGTGGGCAGGCTGGGGCAGGACACTTCCCAGACGAAGAAGAGCCGGGGCCCAAACCCAGTTTGGGGTAGAGGTGGAGGAAGAAGGGCTGGGCGGGTCCCTTCCCGCCCTCAATTCTACTGGGTCCCAAGACCCCAGTCGCAGCAGGGGAGGGGCCTGGTGGAGGTGGGAGAGCCGAGGCCCACCCCAGGGCTCACGGGGCTGGTGGGAGAAGGTGGAGACGCAGTCTCCTCGCTACCTCTCCGCTCCTGTCACTCCCTCTCCCTCGGCCTCCCTGGATCTGCTCTGTCTCACTCTCTGCCCGCAGTTTTTCCCTACCTGTCCCTGCAGCTCCCCCATTTCTTTTTTTTTTTTAATGTTTTATTTATTTCTAGGAGAGAGAGAGAGACAGCGTGAGCAGGGGAGGGTCAGAGAGAGAGGGAGTCACAGACTGAAACAGGCTCCAGGCTCTGAGCTGGCAGTCAGCACAGAGCCCGACGCGGGGCTCGAACCCACGAACCGCGAGATCATGACCTAAGCGAAAGTCGGACGCTTAACCGACTAAGCCACGCAGGCGCCCCTGCAGCTCCCCCATTTCTGTGCAACCTTCCTCCCTGGGCCGGCTCGGCGTCCCAGCGCCCTGGTACTCTCTGACTCGCCCTCTTCACCTGCTCACTCCCGTGGTTCCTGGCCCCAGGCACCTCCCAGCCCCAGAGAGCACCTGGCCTGGCCATCGGGCCCTTCCTATCTCCAGATGTGTTTACACTACCTCTGCCCTCTGGCCTGAGCCCGGAGCCCCCACCTGGGGCCGTCCACGCCATTGGGATGGCTCCGTAGCTGGGACCTTGGTGGCCGTGGCAGGGCCCTCCCGCGGCGGCTGCTGCTTCCATGCCACAGCGGGGACTCTCGGGACCCCATGTCACGTCCCGGGGCTCAGTCGGCGCTTCTTCTCTGCCGCTCCTCAGGGTCTGGGCCCTGCTCCCCATCCCCACCTGCAGTGGACCCCAGGCACCCCTTTTGGGAGCTCGGTGGCGCCGCGTGGTGGGACTGTGTTCACTGGGATCCCTGGGCCGTGTGCCGTGGACGCCAGGTCCTGCGCCGCGGTGGTGGGTCCCAGGAATGTGGCGGCTGAAATAAAGGCGTGCTTTCTCCCATTTCATGGTGTGTGTGTGTGTGTGTGTGTGTGTGTGTGTGTGTGTGTGTGAGGGGGGGGAGAGAGAGAGAGAGAGGGAGAGAGAGAGAGAGCCTTTCGGCGTGACCCTCCTCCCTGCAGTGTTCAAACCTGGGGCTTGCAGGGAGGGCTTCAGAGAGGGGAGAGCCTTAGAGGTGGCCGAGGCAGGGGGGAAGCGAGCTGCTATTCTGCTCTGAGGTGACTAGGCAGGGAAGCCTCAGGCTTTTGTGGCTTCTAGAAAAGACCAGGGTCTCTGAGGCTCTGGAAAAGGGTGGTGAGGCCTCATCGCATCATTGCAGGCAGGAGGGGGGAGGGGAGACGAGAGTAGCTATTCTACGACCGTGACCCATGGAAGCCAGAGTCCAAGACTGAAGGAGCAAGGTCCCCGAATATAGACGCTAAGGCCTGTATCAGCAGACCGGGCAGGACTTCACAGCCCACATTCCAGCTCTCATCCCTCAAGAGCCTGTCGTTGGCCATTCGAACAGCACGGTCCGTCCCAAAGTCACCAGTGGGTGGCCAGCCCGTTGCTCATCCATTTTCCCTGCGCCCCGCTTTCTCTGCCCCAAGCCTGATGGTTCCGCCATGAGGACTCGTGACGGGCATCGGTTGCGGTGCCTTCCTTCGTCCCCCTCCCGCTCCCCCTGCCCCAGTCTCCGTGAAACTGACCCCAGACCCGGCCCCGCCCTCTAATCGGTCCAGTCCTCTGCTGCTGGAATTGCCTCAAGGGCAGGCGGCTGACCTGGGCCAGGCTGGGTGCTGAGCCGCAGCTGGACGAGAGGAGAGGAAGTTGCGTTTTCTCTGGGGGTGCCCAGAGGGCAGGACACAAAAGACAACAAGGCAGAGCTGAGAGACGCACACGGGGTCGGTGTCTCACTTCTACTTCTACTGCTGAAGTCTCTGTGGCTCGCTGGGTCTAAGGCCAGATCCCGTCCAAGCACCATGGGCTACTTTCTTGCTTAATCCCGATCGGATTGGGTTTTGTGCAGCCAGACATGTCCGGACACACTCCTCAGGGTTACGGTGCGGTGGAGGTGGGGCTGGTTTAACAGGCAGGAAGAGAAGAAAAGGCTGGCTTGGGAGGGAGTCAGCGAGAGCAGGATGAGTGA
This sequence comes from Crocuta crocuta, assembly GCF_008692635.1. Lineage (NCBI taxonomy): Eukaryota > Metazoa > Chordata > Mammalia > Carnivora > Hyaenidae > Crocuta > Crocuta crocuta. Next base: position 9,639,497 of record NW_027533258.1, on the reverse strand, counting down.
CCAAGAGGAAACAGTCTCCAAGTCCTGACTCCATCAGGAGGCAGCCAGGGACTTTCCCCCGCGGTGTGAATGGTCCTGAAAACTGCAGTTATGGGAAAGGCCAGGCCCCGAGTGGGGAGAAGATGCAAGCAGCCTTGTCTGGGTCCTGGGCGCTGGCCCAGCAGAAGGTGGAGGAAGCTCCAGGTCCTGTCGCAGAGACAAAGCACGTGAGAGCGTGGTGCACTGAGCCCAGCGCAGTGCTGGCCGTCAGCATCCTCCAGAGTTAAGTGACCGGACTTTGTCCAGTCTGGTTGGGACAGGACAGAGTGGGGAAGGAAGTAGACAAATCGGGGGAGGGACAGTCGTGGCTTCTGGGACACCTAGTTTCCCGCAGGGCAGGGTTTGTTTCTCAGTCTAGAGCCTCGCCCCCTCCAAACCAAAGCCACTTTGTCATCTCCTCCCAGAATATTCGACCTCATCACCCATCCCCAAGCCTGTGTCTTTGGCTCTTGACCCAGAGAAGGGCATGCTGTCCAAGCATGTCCTCACTTTGCTCACAGGGGACATTGACACAGCCCTTCAAAAAGCATCTCCCCATGTTCTGTCTTTAATCCACAGATGACCCATCTTACGCCCAGGAAACCCAAGGCCCCCAGCGGTGAAACGACTTGCCAAAGACCGCGTGTCTGGGAAATCTTGAGATCAGGCAGCAAACCCAGGAATTCAGACTCTGGGCTTCGGGGCGCCTCTCAAGGGTGCTCTGCAGCTGTCCATCTGACGGGTGGTCCTGCTCTGTGCCCTCCTGATCCTTTTTTGCAGGCACGCGATCTAAACTCCAAATCAATGTCTATGGAATCAGATTATTAAAGAGTTTTGGCTCGAGGTACCTGGGTGGCTCAGTGGGTTAAGCATCCGACTCTTGGCTTCAGCTCAGGTCTTGATCTCACAGTTCATGAGATGGAGCCCCGCATCAGGCTCTGCACTGACAGTGCGGAGCCTGCTTGGGATTCTCTCTCTCCCTCAAAGTAAATACATTTAAACACTTAAAAAAAAAAGTTTCGACTTGGTGGGATATGGACATGAACACATATTACATTTCTCCAATCAGTGCCTTCAAAAGGTCCATCCAGTTGAGAACTCCAATCTCCTATCTGTTCCAAATGTGGGCTCACCGCGCAGGTCAGGGACTTGGGGGTGTGGGTGGGGTTCAGAGCACATGCCTGCTCCCCCAACTCTGGCTCTTTGGTCAGGAGGGCAGGGTATGGGGGCATAATTTATTCCTAGAACCCCTCCCCCTCCCTCTTCAAGTGAGGAGTGGGGAGGAAGCTGCACTGGCCCCGTGGAGGGGGGGTAGGGGAGGGCTCCCCAGGTCTCACTTTGGCTCGGCTGTTGCTGACGCCGGCTGGGGGTACAGTCCCTGCCCACACGCATGCGAGCTCACCACGGAGCTAAGAAAGCTGAACCGTCATGGTCTTTCACCTGCACAAGCCCCTTCCAGGCCCCCCCAACCCAGTTTTGTATTCTTTTTCTTAAAGGGGGACCTTCCATATTGGATCAGCTTGAAGCCACACCATTTGCATCTGTCTTGGGTGTGGTCCCTTGGGGGCTGGCGATCAGCTTCCTCCGAGCCTTCTTCATTACTGAAGGCCCCTCAGAAAGCACCAGACATGTGTTCCTTTAGCCCCACAGCGATGGGCAGCCCCGCGGCTCCGTCTGCGTACCAGAGCCCCTTGGGGGTTCCCGGGCTGCCTGGGACGCCCCGACGGCCACCAGCTTCAGCTCGCCCCGTGCGCTCTGTCCTTCACTGTGAGGAGCTATAGAAATTGTCTTCTTCCTCACGCTCTCAGGCCACAGGTGACTGGGCAGGGGTGAGGGGTTACTACTGCTTATGTCCCAGGCCCTTTACACTGCGTCTCCTCGCTGCTGGTGGCCTGGGGAGCAGGTGTGCAGAACCGTGCAGAGCCACTGCACAAACGCTCAGAACGCCCTTGGGACGGGAGGGCAGCGGAGGGCAGCTGAGTCAGCGGTTGGCTGCTCTCTTCAGAATGTGGATTACTTTCAGGCGCACCTGGGTGGCTCAGTCAGTTGAGCGTCATCCGACTCTTGGTTTCGGTTCAGTCATGATCTTATTGTAGATCGTGGGTTCGAACCCCGCATCGGGCTCTGCATTGGTAGTGTGGAGCCTGCTTGGGATTCTCTGTCTCCCTCTCTCTCATTCTGCCCCCTGCCCCCACTCTCTCTCTCTCTTTCTCTCAAAATAAATAAAGAAACTTAAAAAAAATAGAAGAATGTGGATCACTTTGTACTTCACGGCTTCAGCTGTGGACACAAGTTTGAATTCCATGGTCACAGTCAAAGTTAACTCAACGTCCTACTGTGTGGCAGAATATGTCCTTCATGAATGGATTATACAATCAGCCACATAGGTTATTGCCAAACACCATTTTTTAATGATAAACAAAATAAACTTCTGTCATATACCACAAAGTTCTCATGATTTTTTCTTTTTTTCCTTTAGTGTTTATTTTTAAAAAAATTTTTTTAATGTTTATTTTTGAGAGAGAAACAGAGTACGAGCCGGGGAGGGGCAGAGAAGGGGGGAGACACAGAATCCGAAACAGGCTCCAGGCTCAGAGCTGTCAGCACAGAGCCCGACGTGGGGCTCAAACCCACAAAGTGTAAGATCGTGACCCGAGCTGAAGTCCGACGCTTAACCGACTGAGCCACCCAGGCACCCCCTCCTTTCATGTTTATTTTTGAGAGAGAGAGAGAGCATACGCACACAAGCGTCGGAGGGGCAGAGGTGGGGGCGGGCAGAGGATAAGAAGCAGGCCCTGCTGACAGCAAAGAGCCTGATGTGGGGTTCGAACTCACGAACCGGGAGCTCATAACCCAAGCTGAAGTCCGACACTTAACCAGCTGAGCCACCCAGGCGTCCCTCTCATGATATTTTTCATTGTGACAAGATGTCGGTCCATTTGACAAAAGTGTTCCTGACTGCAAGGGGCTTCTCCTCCGACTCCACCTCATCATCATACCATGCAAATACATGTTCATAACCACCTACCTTGTGGCCTTGCCTCCCCTTCACTCTCTGTTATCACCGGCCGGTCCACTAGCACTTCAGCCCCCCAGCCCTCTCGCTCAGTCCTGACCACTCACGCCCAAGCCACGTGCCTCGTTCAGAACTTCCTTACTACTGTAAACAGATGGTCTGAGCTGGGGTCACGTGGGTTCTCTTCTGTGTCGCTGGTAGGTCTTCTGCCTCGGTCGCTGAGGTCATCTCCTCCAGGGCTTAGCCATAATCCCAGCACGGAAGGGCACCCAGAACTCTTGCCACACTCTTTGCCCTAATAGCTCGTGGCCCCGGTTGAAACAAGGCCTGAGGCAGTGACTGTGCTTTGGCCTTAAGGTCTGTGACAAAAGGCTCCAGACCAATTTCAGCAGGCCCTGAGAGGGCAAGAGGAGGGACCCAGTCCTGAGCACTTCGCCCTCAACGTGCCCACAAGTCATGGAGGCCTTCCTGGCCTTTGGAGAATAGGCACCCCTCCCCCAACCTGGCCTCCGTCTTAGTGGCTTCCCAGGCCCTGGTGCCCAAGCAATGGGCACATACAGTGAGGTGGTTGGACTGGACGATCATGAAACGTCTCAAGACCAGAGCCAGTCTCGGAAACTGGTCCTTCCAGGAGTCAGTGACTTCTGGAAAAAGGCCAGAGGAGACACCTTGTGATGTACGATACCTCTCTTCGACGACTAGAAAGGACACAGGGCCAGTAGACATATTACGTTTCTCTTTTGAAAGAAGGGGGGGGGCGCCTGGGTGGCTTAGTCGGTTAAGCGTCCGACTTTCACTTGGGTCATGATCTCGCGGTTCGTGGGTTCGAGCCCCGCGTCGGGCTCTGTGCTGACTGCCAGCTCAGAGCCTGGAGCCTGTTTCAGTCTGTGACTCCCTCTCTCTCTGACCCTCCCCTGCTCACGCTGTCTCTCTCTCTCTCTGTCTCTCCTAGAAATAAATAAAACATTAAAAAAAAAAAAATGAAAGAAGGGAGACATTTTTGCCCATCAACAGGTGATGGGCAGGAGCGAGTGGAGAGGGAGATGCTGGTGGAAGTGACGAGGGAGCCAGGTTCCTGTGTCTGGCAGGGTAGATCCAGGCCCGGGAGGAGGGATTCCCTTGGAGGGGAGGAGGGGAGCCGCCTTGTAAGACAATTAGAGTAAGACAGGAGCAGATACATTGGAGAAGTAGGTAGGAATCCAGGAATCTCCCTGGAGGTTTCTGTTTTCTGGGTGAAGAAGGGGTGAGGTCATCTTCTGAGCATGTAGGGGAAGAAGAAAGGAGCACTGATTTTCTGAGTCCTTCCTGTAAGTCGGCAACTGTACTAAGCGCGTTTCTCATGAAAGTTTATACAATATCCTCAACAACCTTATGAATCAGATACTATTATAACTCCATTTCACAAACGCCAATGTTAAGGCTCAGAAAGGCGGCCATGACCTGCCTACGCCTGCCCGGTTATTAAATGATAGTCAGGATTCTAAGTTTCCCAAGGTCCTAAACTCTTTGCTGTTAATAAAGAGGCACACAGAGGTGCCTGGGTGGCTCAGTCAGTTAGGGGTCCGATGCTTGATCTCAGATCAGGTCTTGATCTCAGGATCATGAGTTCATGACCTTCGTTGGGGCTTGAGTCCCTGAGGAAATGGGAATACCTTTAGAGCAGTGAGCCTGCCTTTTCCTCCAGTGGGAGTAGGAGAGGTGCCTCACGCAAGGGTTTGCTGGGAAGAATAGTCCCATCCTGGGTGGAGTCACGACAGTAGCAACAGTAGGTCACCCTAACCTGGGTGGGTTATATGCGTGAACAAAGTTGTCTTTAGCCTGTATTCCAGCCCATCTGCCCTGGAATTATGACTCAGCATCGATGTCAGTACCATATAAAATGGAAGAGTCACCCAGCAGAGCCATGCCCACATTCCCGTCTTGCAGATTCATGGGGTATCAAACAGTTGTTGTAACTCAGTAAGTTTTTGGTGTAATTGTGCAGTAATGGATAACCACAGCACGCCTCTCTGTTTAGGAACACCTCTAAGCCTTTGCTGAGAGCACTGAAAGACCTCAGCTCAGCATCTGACTCAGAAAAGAGTCCTTTTCTGAGAGGGGACTCTGCCCAGAAAAGGCAGAGTAGACAGATGTTGTTATTTGCCTGCTTTTGGGGATTTTTCTTTGGGGATCTACCCATCTCCACCCTCAACCTGTGTAGTTTGTGTGGAGCGAATTCCGGCCCCACCTCAGGGTCTGTGACCAAGTCCCTTTCAATGAGGGTCAGCCCCATGACCTTTGTTGGAAGTAGCAAGAGGGAGACTGGTCTTTGAGCAGATTTGCTAAGCTGGACGGATGGAAGCCTACAGCTACTGCTAACCATCTCTACCACCCCTTGGGAAGAGTCTACCTGAGCATGAGTCAATACAGTTCAACACAGAAGAAAGTAGAAATGGAATATAGTGGGGGAACAATTCCTGACACATGTTTTGGGCACTTGGATTCATCCAGACCTGAAGCTGGCTACTTTGAATTTTCCAGTTACATAAACTGATATATTTCCATATTTTATCAAGCTAGTTTGAGGTTAGACTATCCTGTTCACGCAGCTCTGCCTGTTAAAATTGTACCAATTTTTCATGACCAATTTAAAACTCACCTCCTACTAGAAGACCTCCTTGAATTGTACAGGGGGTATTTATTGTTTGGGGTCTTCTATTGCTCAGAAAAGAATTTTTCATACTTCTGAAAAATCTGTACTACCCACACAGATCATCAGCACCACCAAAATGGCCAAACACAGCCAACCAAGCATCTTGTCTGATGCCTGCCTGGTGAACAGGGGAAATTGGACCAAGGATGGATCCCTGTCCCAAACTCAGTCAATGAGACTCCTTTCCTGGAGAACCTTTCATCTGAACCAAGACATTCTAAACCCATTCACTGTTTAGTTAGAGAACATATAAACATGAACTGTGAGGACTGGGAAACAGAAGGAACTGGTCAAGGAAGAAGGGAGGAAGGAGACAGAGCAGACTTGCAAAGAAGAGAGTCGGGGAGAGAATTCCCTGAGTTCCTACGGTGCTCTGGTCTCTGCCTCTAGGCCATTCCTGAGACTCAGTTGTTTCTCTAGCCTTTTGACCTCATAATAAATTCTCCTTTTTTCCTCAAGTTGTCTCTCGTGGGTGTCTGTTACTTACGTTCTCCCTGGTCTCCAGAGTGGTTCAGTCCCATCTTACTTCTGTTCTGAATCCATGTTGCCCTGGACCACACCATACCTTGAGACAACACTAGGTTTCATCTTACATGCCGACTCCAATCGGTTGGTTGTGCCTCTTGTGTGACAAAGATTCTCGGGCTACTTCTGGGCTCAAGAAGATTGATCGGCAAGGTCTGCCATGGGCATGAAATGGGAAGGGGCTGAATACCCACCACGTTTGTTCTCTAACCTGTCACACATTCTTCCCCTTCCATACAACACCCAGCTTAGTGCCTCACCTGGCTAGACTCATATATACTCGTTGAATGGATACATGACAAACATGACTGTTTAAGAGACCCACATGGTGGGATGAGCGACAGGAAGTGGACGATGCGAGGTTGAACGGGACAGAAGAGACAGAGGCATCTGGTGCTCTCAACGTAGGAATCAAATACACAAGCGTGGTGGCAGGTGGGACAGAGCGCTCTTCTCACCTCCATCCAAGTCTTGCTTATCCTACAAAATGCAATGGGAGCATCCTTACCTGAAGGAAACTTTCCCTGACACGCCCCCATTCTCATGTCTGAGACAGGCCTCTGCACTGATCAGGATTCTTCTGACTGAAAGAGTTCAAAAGTTCAGCAGTATTCCAGGCATGGCTGTATCCAGGTGCTCCCAAGAGGTGTCTCTGTATAACCCTCAGGTATGCTTTCCCCCATTGTCCATTGTGTTCATGCTCAGGTGGGCCCTCTCAAAATCCTTTGCCTGCCCCTGGAGTCAGAGGGTGAAGTCAGCTCCACTGTATCCATACGGACGGAGGATGGGGAAGGGGCGATTCTCTACAGGGAAACAAGGATGCCGTCGCCGGAATAAGGGCCATGGGTGCTGCCATCCACACACCACCTTTATGTTCCCTTGGGCCCTTCAGGTTTCCCACCAAACCAGGAGCTCCTGGGGAACCAGCCTGTGTCCTATTCACGCTTCCGCCCCTGGCCCCACGCAGGACCCAACGCACAGAAGTTCCTAGATCCCTTGCAGCTGAAGGCTTTGCCCGCGTCTCTGTGGCAACGTGAAGCCACCAGAAAGGGGGGTTCCACATCATCCTCTACCCAGACAACAGACCCTCCTGCCCCTGCACCCAACTAACCCCCTGTCTGCTACCGTGGAAGGCGTGTCTGCTCTCGTGCGAGGCTGCTTTGCTGCCTGATCGTTGTCTCTTCCTCCTCCTGGGAGCGTCGCTTCCCGTCTCTCTATGAAACCATCCATCGTCATATTCAGTGTAATCTGAGTGCGGTTGGGTGGGGCTCACCTTGAGATACACCTTGGTTGATTTACCTTCCCCGGTGGGTCCCATCCTCCTGGCCACACTGGTCGGTTCAGGGATCCTAGTGTTACCTATTCAGAGCAATGAAAGAGGAGGAGGTAAGAAGACATTTGGTGGAGCTTTGGAAGAGGGAAGCGTCAGCCCTCTTTCCCGGTGTTACCTGAAGGAACTCCCTCCTATCTGCTGGGCGGCGGGGTGTGAGGGTGTGAAGTTGGCAACTGATCCCATGATAGCTGCACTCCATGGAGCCGGAAGCCAGAGCTACGGGAGGCAGAGAGAAGAGATGGGAGAGACAGCAAGGCTCAGCCCTCTCTGGAGCAGCCATATTAACACCCCCAAGGCAGAGGAGGCAGAGAATAAAATTATCACACTTGGCATGATGCAGCCCTGGGGCTGGCCACCTTCCTACCCTGAACTAGCTTCTGTTCCCAGTTTTCAGAGGCCCCAGGAATTATGATGAGGGACCATGTGCGCAAGAGAAAGACTCAGCCAACCCCCAGCCATTGACACGTGAGCAGAGCGACTTCGGAAGCCCTACCTTCAGTCTGTCTCCCAAGGGAACGTAGCTGGAGACAGAATCCAGCTGCTGCTGCCTGGAGCCTTGCCCAAGTTGCAAAGTCATGAGAAAATAAACAATTCTTCCTGTTTTAAGCTATGATTCAGGGTGGTTCGTTATGCAACAGACAGCCTAGGTAGATGGAAGCCTATGGCACAAATACCAGAAACGAACCACAGGGAGATAAAATACCATGACCTTGAAACCTGAACACGACACTGTTAAAAAAGTACATATGCAGAACAAGAAGATGGCTCTTGAAATTAAAAGGGTGATAGGAGAAATTTTAAAAACTCAACAGATTGGAAGAGAAAGTTGAAGAAATCAACCAAAGGCAAAGCATGATGGAAAATAGCAAAGAGGGGCACCTAGGGGGCTCCGTCGGTTGAGCGTCAGACTTCGGCTCAGGTCATGATCTCATAGTTCATGGGTTCAAGCCCCACGTCGGGCTCTGTGCTGACAACTCAGAGCCTGGAGCCTGCTTCTCCCTGTGTCTCCCTCTCTGTCTGCCCCTTCCCTGCCCACTCTCTCTCTCTCTTAAAAATAAATAAACATGGAAAAAAAAAACCAGAATTAAAACTGAAAAACCAATAAGTAAGCAACATGTGCCTGCTGGTTTGAGATGTGCGGTAGATAGCAATATTATCAACTAGAAGAGTGGAAGGTTATGATCTTTGATGAAGGGAAAAACAGCAGGGATGAAAGGGACAGCTGTTGTTGGTGAGAAACTTCCAGAACTATTTGTCTCTTTAAATCATGTGCATCTATAGCCTGGACCAAACTTTTAGAGTTTGAAAGCAAGGGGACACCCAGGTGGCTCAGTCAGTAGAGCCTCCGACTTTTGATTTCAGCTCAGGTCACGATTTCGTGGTTCATGAGTTCGAGCCCCACGTCAGGCTCCATGCTGACAGCACTGAATCTGCTTGTGATTCTCTTTCCTCTCTCACTCTCTGCCTCTCCCCGTGCCCACTCTCTCTCTCTCTCTCAAAATAAATCAGCTTTAAAAAAAGAAAAAATTTAAAAGCAAGAAAAAGAGAAAGCAGGAAAGAAGGAAAGAAGGGAGTGGACGAGGGAGGAGGGAAGATGAAGAAAGATAGGCAGGAGCCTTGTCATTCAGGGATTGAAAGCAAGGTGTACATGGACTGAAAGACATCTTTAAGCATCGAGTGAGTTCCTTCCCCAGGCAGTGCTCTGATTTCTTTCTCTGTGTCTCTGACAGGTCCCAGAAGCCCTTGCGGCTCAGATCATCCTGGGCGGCAGATCAGAACAAAGACAGGTGTATGAATCCCCCAGGACGGTGGTTCTGAGGAAGAGCCCACCTCCCTTCTGATTTAAAATGGACATTCCCCC
>NW_027533258.1:9615143-9629993 GCF_008692635.1 Crocuta crocuta | reverse complement strand
CTGAGGTAGGTCGGAGGAAGTGGCATTTTTACAAAACCCTCCGATGCAAGGGGTCTCCATAGCCTGGGAGGTGAAGGGGTCACAGGTGTAGCTGACCTTGAATCACAAGTCTGTTCGCCTTACAGCAGAGAGCAAGTGCCAATCTGGCATTTGTTGTTGCTTTAATAGCCTCATAGCACTGGGTGATCCCCTCCCTTGGAACAAGGAAGAAGCCACTGGCAACAGAATCCGTCTAGAGTTAAGTAACCTGGTTTTTATTGCGCCCCTGTCTTTCACACTCCTTTAGGGGAACTGAAATTCTCTGACAGTATTGACACCAAGTTTCCTTTAAAATAGATTTATTTCAATTTCTAAAAGGGAAAAGGAAGAGGAAAAGGTCAAAACAGAGAACCCAAGGATATATTTGAAGGCAGGAAGACAGTAAACATTACAGATTTTTCTTAGCCTCACTGCACCTGGGGACATGTGTACGTGCAATATTGCTTAATATCACAGTAGTGACCTACAAATAAAAAAAATACTTAATGTATTTAGAAATGTGTTGCCCTTGCATGTGACTTGCGCGATATATGGAAAATGTGACTGGACAATGAATCATAATTCATGAACAGATGGTTTGGACGAAGAACATGTAGAAACATTGGTTCACAGGAAAATAGACAAATGGCCATTAAGCACGTGAAACAATGTTTGATGCCAGCAGTCACCAGGGAAATCCAGGTCAGAACCACAATGAGATCCCACATCACAGCCATTAAAATGGCGGTTATCACATATAGGAAAAAGGTGTGGGTGAGGATTTGGACATATTGGAACCCTCGTGCATTGCCGGCGGGAATGCGAATTGCTGTGGAAAACAGTATGGCAGTCCCGCCCCCGCCCCCCGAAAAAATTCAACGTGGAGTTACCACGTAATCCAGTAACTCTACTTCTAGGCATATACTCAAAAGAATTGAACAGGATTCAAACATATTTGTAACCAGTCATTACAACAGCATTATTCGCAATAGCCCCCCAAAAAATGGAAACAGGGGCACCTGGCAGGCTCAGTCAGTGGAACGTGTGACTCTTGATCTTGGGGTTGTGAGTTTGAGCCCCACATTGGCCATAGAAGTTTCTTAAACAAATGGAAGAAACCAAATGTCCATTGATGGATGAGTGGGTAAGCAAAACTGTGGTGTATACACACAGCCTTAAGTTACTCAACCTTAAAAAGGAAAGACATTCTGACATTTGCTATGAGCCTTGGAAACATGATGCTAAATGAAATAAGCAAGACCCAAAAAGACAAATATTGTAGGATTCCACTCATACGAGGCACCTAGAGTCGTCAAATTCAGACTCTTTCCGAGAATGGAGGGGACCAGAGGTTGGCGGTGGGGAGAATGGTAGTGTTTGTTTTGTTTTTTTGTTTAATTTTTTCAAAAAACTTTTTTGAGAGAGACAGAGCATGAGTGAGAGAGGGACAGAGAGAGAGAGAGAGACAGGTAGAAGCAGGCTCCAGGCTCTGAGCCATTAGCACAGAGCCCGATGCAGGGCTCGAACTCACAGTCTTAGATCATGACCCAAGCCCAGGTCAGGTGGTCATCTGACTGAGCCACCCAGGTGCCCCTGTTGTGGTCATTGTTATTGTTTTAATAAATACAGTTTCAGTTTGGAATGACGAAAAAGTTCTGGAGACAGATGGTGATGATGCTTGCTTGCCAAAGTCAATGTATCTGATCATATCTACTATGAATGTGTTGTCAGAACCGCACACTTGAAAATGGTCAAAATAGTAAATTTTATGTTATCTGTATTTTACCACAATTTTTTTAAAAAGGGAAAAAAAAGAATGGATGGTTTATAAAATCCAAATATTTTGCCCGGAAACAATCTTTCCTAGAGCCGTATGCTCTCCTCTCTCTGAGGATGTAAATTAGAAGTTTGAGTTGGAAACTTTCTTCTGCTCCCTGCATTGTCTGTTCCTTCAATCTTGAGTATTTTGGTCCTTGTCTTTTATATGCTTTTTTTTATTATTAATTTTTTAAAATTTACATCCAAGTTAGCCTATAGTGCAACAGTGATTTCAAGAGTAGATTCCCTAATGCCCTTTATATGCTTTTTAAAAAATGTTTTTATTTATTTATTTATTTATTTTTGAGAACGAGAGAGAGAGAGTGATAGTGGGGGAGGGGCAGAGAGAGAGAGAGAGAGTCCCGAGCAGGTTCCCCACTGTCAGTGCAGAGCCCCATACCAGGCTCGAACCCACAAACCGTGAGATCATGACCTGAACCGAAATCAAGAGTTGGATGCTCAACCGACTGAGCCACCCAGGTGTCCCTGGTCCTTGTCTTTTAGATAAAAGACTTCCTTGAAGGTCTGGTGACCCCTGGGCACCCATTCATCCGTAACAGTGAGTCAACAAAAGTCAACCAGAAACCGCCTGACTAGGGCTGGTCAACTGGTAGGCTTTGTTTAGCAGAGCTGTTCCATTGAAGGACCTGTTGACGCTTGAGCTGGCCGGTTCTTCTAGAGAGAAGTTCTCCAGTCTTGACTGGAGGGTAGGGTTTGGGGGTCCAGTATATTAACCTGCCAACATGCTTGGATCCAGCCAAGGAGAGGGGCTGGGGCCCCCACTGCTCAGTGTGGAAACTTTCACCCCACTCTCCAATTTTAAGTTTCGTGTCCCACCCTCAGCTCTAGCCGGTGTCACCCCAAGTCCAGATTTCCCCTAGATCCATCTCTCCTGAAAAGAAACCTCCCATTGTCTGTTAGGTTGGGGAAGGCCTCCCACTGGCTGTGTGAGGTGGAGGAGGGTATCTGGGGGGAGGAGGAAGGGTCCCAGTTGTGTCTAATACAAATGTCTGTCCCATCAACCTGTTTTCAGCATCACCTACATGCCATCTCAGAGCACCCGTCTCCCAGGTGACCTTAAGGGATTTTGAGGCGGGAATTCTCAAACTCCATATTCGTGTTCTTGACCTCGTCTGTTTATTATGCCTTAACCGGGGCATTTTAGTGGGGTTTCAGGAGGGTGGCGTAAAGGCACGTGGAATTCTATGCCCAGTCACACTTCAACCCCACACTTCAATGGCTCCCGCCCAAATTCGGCCACCAGAACAGCTCTTGGCAAGGGTCTCAGACACGACGGTGGGATTCGGTCACGTGCCCGCCAGGCTTTGGTCACCTAGAGCTGGGCTGATGGCCTTAATCGCACTCATCAGCCGGTAACACAGACTCACAAGTGTCCTTGACAGACCCGGTAATTAACCATTTCTGTCTTCCTCCAATGCAGCTCTTAGCTTTGGCCAATGTCTTGACTTTCATGACATGCCCACTCTGGGTCCTCTGTGTACCTCGGTGACTGATCATCCCTGGGTCAGCCTCTGCTGCATGACCTTCCAGATGTCAGAGAACTAACAGGTATGGCTTGTTCCCTTTGTTGCCTCTTCTCCAGTTACAGCCCCTGCCTGCTGAGCAGGTGCACCTGTGTGCTGACCGATGCTCAGGTACAGAGTCCAGCCCTGAGCTCTATGCTCCACTGTGCCCCACTTGGATGTCTAATGGGCATCTCAGCCAGCACTGCAGCCTGGAACTCCCAAATCTGTTATCCATCCCTGAGCCCAAATCCATACCCCCCCACCCCCATCTCCCTGTCTCCTTCACTGCATTCCTGCCTGCCTCATTTCCTTTTATTTTCTCCTATACGTGATTTTTAAATGATTTTTTAATGTTTATTTTTGAGAGAGAGAGCGAGAGAGAGCCTGAGACTGTGAGGTAGGGAGGGGCAGGGAGAGAGGGAGACACAGAATCGGAAGCAGGCTCCAGGCTCCGAGCCGTCAGCACAGAGCCCGAGGTGGGGCTGGAACCCACAAACAGTGAGATCATGACCTGAGGAGAACATTGGACACTTAACAGACCGAGTCACCCGGGCACTCCTCTCATATTAGATTTTTTTTAACTTCCAAGAGGGCAAAGACTGAGTCTTGTCCAGGCAGTATTCACATCACCTGAGGTAGTAGTACCGGGCACAGGGCTGGTTCTTAAATGAATGCAATAAAATAATGACAGGAGTCCAAGAAAGTGGGGGGCTGGGTGGGCCCGCAGAGCCTCAGGTCAGGGCTAAGAAGGCAAAGCAACAAAGAGGGGTGCAAATGTATCTCTGACCCTCAGTGGATACCGACTCTCTCTGGCTCTGTCCAGTTACCCAAACCTCAGGACACCCAGTCCTTTCTCACCCAGCACTACGGAGTGCCCCCCTTCCCCGCGCCCCTCCGCAGCCCCCCTTTACCTCTCCCCTCCAGCCTCCCAGCCAGGACCCTTTCTGCCCAGAGCAGGGTCATGCATTTGGGGTGGCTCTGTGGGCACTTGTAATGGGTGCTATCGATGGATAGAGGCTTGGCGGACATGACCTTGGCCTGGGGGGGTGGGGCGGGGCGTGTCCCTGGAGGAGCCGCCAGGATTTAAGGTCTCACCGGCCGCAGGAGACAACCAGACTTGGGTCGGCACCATGGCTGAGTACAGGGTGACAGTGTCCACGGGGGAGGCCATCGGGGCTGGCACGTGGAACAGAATAGCCGTCAGCATCGTGGGGACCCGGGGGGAGACCCCCCCACTGCCCCTGGACCACTTCGGCAAGGAGTTCAGCAAGGGCGCTGTGAGTGCCTGGCGGCGCAGGGGCGACGGCGGAGCGGGGAGCGGGGACCGGCCTGCCACTTACTAAGTGTCTCCCCTCCAGGTGGAGGACTTCCAGGTGGAGTCCCCCCAGGACGTGGGCCAGGTGCTGCTGCTGCAATTGCACAAGGACGCCCTGCTGCCCAGGGCGGTGGGGCCGCTGGCCCGAGACGCCTGGTTCTGCAACTGGATCCAGCTCACGCCGCCCCGGGGCGCCCCTCTCCGCTTCCCTTGCTACCAGTGGATGGAGGGCCCCTCGAGGCTGGCGCTGCGCGAGGGGGCGGCTGGGCCTGCGCTGGGAAGGGTGTGGCGGGCGGGGCTAGGGGAGGGGTGGGGGAGTGAGAATGAGAGTGCCGTAGGGAAAGGCAAAGGGAGCTGACAGAGGTGACCACTGGGGAGGTGAGGGGTGTGCAGTGCAGTGTGGGAGCCGGTGACCTGATCGAGGGTGGCTGATTGGAGGGCAGAGAGGCTGGGGCGGGTCTCTGCCCTCCTCACCCATTCCTGTGCCCTCACAGCCAAGGTCTCCTGGGGAGACGATCACTCCCTCCTCCAACAGCAACGCAAGGAAGAGCTCCAGGCCAAGCAGGACTCCTACAGGTGAGGAAGGGGCTACCCCAGGTGGGAGTGGGGCGGAGGCGGCGGGGCAACCTGGTGATGCTACTGGCCGAAGTCCCTACCAGGACTCTCCTCCGATGACGACATCAGCAGCCTGTGGGAGCTTGTTAGAAGTGCAGATTCTCGAACCCTCAGACACTGAATCAGATATGAGGGTGGGGCCCAGCAATACTGCTTTTACAAGAACCTTCCAGAAGACTCTGGCGCCCAGCTGGAAATGCCTCACCCTGGTGGGAGTCTCCCTCGCGCTGGGGCTTTTTCTTACATCCTCCTTTCTTGAAACCTGGGCAGAACCAGAAATACACGATCCCATGGCCCGGGAAGCTCAGCTTCCGGGATTGGTGAAGTGAGATCCCTTTCTCTGCTCTGGGCTCAGCTGGGAGATCTGGGGTCCCAGAAGCCACCTGGCAGCAGGTACAGGTTGCAGGGGACCTGGGGCTGCGGGTGAGGCTCCCTGAGGCAGAAGGCCAGGGACTGTGCTCAGGGGCAGGTCTTCAAAAGGTGGTGGTTTGGCCAACTCAGCCCCCACTGGGGGCTGCTGTCCGTGGTGCTGGCTGCAGGCTTTGATCACATCTCTGGGGAAACGCTTGGTTTCTGGTGATTCTGCCCATGTTTCGAATTTTATCTCCAGCAAAACCACTGCCCCAAGTCTGCGGTCCCTGTCCGTGGAGTGGCTTTTCTTCTCCTCTGCCAAAACACAGACCCAGGGCTTCTGAGACCTAGCAGCCGTGACCCCTTGGGCATCACTTAACCTTCTTGAGCCCTATTTTTTTCTGCAAAAGAAGTTAAGAATAGCAATCTGATGTGCGTTATTCGCAAGAATAAATGAGAAAATGGTTAAGAACACACCGAGTCGGGACACCTGGGTGGCTCAGTCAGTTGAATGTCAGACCCTTGATTTCGGCTCAGGTCATGAGCTTGCCGTTCTTCGTGAGTTCAAGCCCCAAATCGGGCTCTGCGCTGACCTTGCAAAGCCTGCTTGGGATTCTCTCTCTCTCTCTCTCTCTCTGCCTGTCTTCTTCATGTGCTTTCTCTCTTTCGCTCCCTCTCTCTCTCAAAATAAATAAACTTAAAAAAGTTCTTTCCCCCCCCCCAAAAAAAGAAGAAGAAGAACCCACCTAGCCAGCTGCCAAGCCCTGCACAAATGTGTGCCGTTACTGTTGTCTCTCGGCCACTTTGTGCAGCAACCGTCTAGACCCTCAGTATTGAAAGCGTGGCTTCAGGTGACTGTCAGCATCATCTGGGAACTTGTTAGAGATCCAGGCTCTTGGCCCCACCCCCTGCAGACCTCCTCAATCAGAATCTGCATTTCACCAAGATCTCTGGGTGGCGCTAGGGGGTCTGTACAGGACAGTTGAGAGACCAGGCATCCGTCACCACCTGGTAGCTGTGAGCTTTAATGGCAACTCGCTCTTCGAAGTTGAAAGTTCAAACCCAAAGGCAATGATTGATTGAGAGGAGGAAGACTGGCTGGAGGTCCTCCACTCTGCTGGGATGAGATCTTAGCATTTCACCCAAGGGTCTTCAGGCTGTGTTGTGCTAGCTTGATCGAGAGGCCTGTGGCCAGGGCAGAGTAAGTTTCTGGGCTCCCCGAAGCTCTGGAAGCCACAGTGCCTCTCCATGGGATGCCCTCCTGAACTCTGTCCTCACGACAGCCTCCCCTTAGATGCCTCTGTCTCCTAAGTCAGAGGACAAAACCAAGCTAGCAAGCCGACAGGAAGGAAGGGGGTGTGTCAACAGGACCTGGAAGTGACTCCATTTTGAATCTGATGTCTTTTTTTTTTTAATTTTAATTTTAACGTTTATTCATTTTTGAGAGACAGAGAGAAACTGAGCACAAGCAGGGGAGGGGCAAAGAGAGGCAGACAGAGAACCCGAAGCAGGCTGCAGGCTCTGAGGCATCAGCACAGAGCCCGATGCGGGGCTCAAAGTCACAAACCACGAGATCATGGCCAGAGCTGAAGTCTGACGCTGAACCGACTGAGCCACCCACACGGCCCGTGATGTCTCTTTTTTAACAGCCCCAATCCCTACTTCCTCGGGAAGGACTTTGCTTGGTCTACCTCTGGTTAAGTGTCCAGCCCTGCACCAGTCAGCCATGGCCAGAGGAGAAGTCTCACTGTGGGAACACAGCAGTTGCCCCTCAGGCCTTATGGGTGACAGGCAAGGGCAGGACTGAGAAACACCCTTGCTTGTAGAAGGGTGCTAGCTGTGACCAGGGCCTCCGAGGGCCTACCTCTCCCTTGGCCCTAGTCAGTGGGTTCCCTGAGGTTTCTTATTGACCCCTTTCCTGCTCTCCCCTTCAGCTGGAAGACTTACCGCCCAGGCTGGCCTCACTGCCTGAATGAGAAGACCGTGAGAGACCTGGATCTCAACATCAAATACTCTATAGCCAAGAATGCCAACTTCTACCTGAAAGCTGGCTCTGGGTAAGGATGCCCACCTTCTCCCCACCCTGGGCCTCAGATGCCCCAGGACCCCTGCCTTCTGTATTCCCCCACCATCAAGGATACATGGGTCACACAGCCCTACCCGGGGCGCAGCCTCTGCCCCACCCGTTCCCACAGGACAATGCCTATCTCAGCCAGCGGGCGGGGAGGGGGGCAGGGAAGCACTACTTTGGCTACCCTAGAGGCTGCTTCAAGATTCCAGGAAGGATAAAGCCAGCTGACAGGGATGTGGGGGGGTCTCCCAAAGCTTCTTGCCCCCCACCCACCCTTGACATCCCCCGACAGGTTTACAGAGATGATATTCAAAGGGCTGCTAGACCGCAAGGGGCTCTGGAAGAGTCTGGATGAGATGAAAAGGATGTTCAACTTCCGGAAGACCCCAGCCAGTGGTAAGGAACATGGACTGGAGCTCCTGACTTCTTCCCTGAGAAGGGAAGTGGTGGGCCGGAGCCTCAGCAAACCGAGCACCGACTCGCCATGTGACGCTGGGTAGTCCCCTGTCCCTTGCTAGACCGTACCTTCTCCACAGATACAAAAGAGGGTGTAGATGGGGGCATCCCTAACCTTCTAACACCTCTTAATCCAACAGTGTTGGACAGATTTCCATCAGACACTGGGTTAGGGGATGGGGACACTCTCTGTATCCCCACAGGGCTCTCATTTGAGCGGGCGAGCGGACACGAGGCTCAAAATCACAACAATGAGCTTCACTTGTGAAACCATTCATTGACTCCAGCGAGAGGACATAAAAGGGGGACCTCCCTCGTCTGGGGGTGTCCTGTAAACTCTCCCAAGGAGGGGACTTTTATGCGGAGGCCTCAAAGTCGAGTAGGTGTGAACAGTACCAAGAACAGTGTTTGAGGGGGGCGCCTGGGAGGCTCAGTCGGTTAAGCATCCAACTTCGGCTCAGGTCCTGATTTCATGGTTTGTGGGTTCGAGCCCCATGTCAGGCTCTGTGCTGTCAGCTCAGAGCCTGCTTGGGATTCTCTCTCTCTCTCTCTCTCTCTCTCAAATAAATAAATATTTAAAAAATGAAAAAGAGGGGCGCCTAGGTGGCTTAGACAGTTAAGCGTCTGACTTTCGCTTAGGTCATGATCTCGCAGTTCATGGGTTCGAGCCCCGCGCCGGGCTCTGTGCTGACTGCCAGCTCAGAGCCTGGAGCCTGTTTCAGTCTGTGACTCCCTCTCTCTCTGACCCTCCCCTGCTCACGCTGTCTCTCTCTTTCTCTCTCTCCTAGAAATAAATAAAAACATTTAAAAAAAATAAAAAAATAAATAAAAAATGGAAAAGAAATGGTCAGCAGAAGATGGTGGCCTCTGGGGCACCTGGGTGGCTCAGTCAGTTAGGCATCCGATTTTGGCTCAGGTCATGATCTCATGTTCTTGGGTTCGAGCCCCGCGTCAGGCTCTGTGCTGTCGCTTCGGATTCCGTGTCTCCCTGTCTCTCTGCCTCTCTTCCTCTCATGCTCTGTCCCAAAAATAAATAAAACATTTTTTAAAAATTAAAAAAAAAGAAGATGGTGGCCTCTGCAAGGCAGTGACAGCAGAGATGGAGTACACAAGGTGGGGGCAGAGCTACCCAGGAGGGCACGTCAGTGCGACCTGGTGGAAGAGGAGCAGGGAGAGAGTGCACGAGAGAGACCCCCGGCTCTGCCACAGCAGCCAGCTGGACAAAGGTGCTGGTCCCCAGATGCCAGACGATGGGAGAGGCTGGGGCCGAGCAGGAACCCGCGGTGGTTCCCAGCCTGCTGAGTCCTGACCTTGGGATATCTGGTAGACGGTGGGACAGGTGTGCCGGAAACTGAGATTTACTGCTTGGCCAACAGGGCTGAGAGGTTGCCCTGAAAAAGGTATAAAGAAGCAAAGGGAACCCTGGATGGCCCTGGGACAGCTCCACCCTGAAGGTGACCTTGACCGAGTCCCCACTTCTCCACCCCCACAGAGTACGTTTATGAGCACTGGGAAGAAGACACCTTCTTCGCCTCCCAGTTCCTGAATGGCCTCAACCCTGTCCTGATCCGCCGCTGCCACTCCCTCCCAGAGAACTTCCCTGTCACCAATGACATGGTGGCCCCGGTGCTGGGCCCCGGAACCAGTCTGCAGGCTGAGCTGGCGGTGAGGGGCCCGAGGCCAGGCTCTGCGTGCCACCCCCTCTGCTGGAGGCTCAGAGTCCCTAAGGGCTGCGTGCCCAGAGCACCCTCTCCGTGGCCCACTCCTCTCCCCTCCCCACCCTCTCCCTGACCCACCCCTGCATCCTTCAGAGAGCCAGCTGGCAGCCCCTGCTCCCCTTCTCTCTCCCGCAGAGGGGTTCCTTGTTCTTGGTGGATCACGGCATCCTCTCTGGCGTCAGCACCAATGTCATCAACGGGAAGCCTCAGTTCTCTGCCGCCCCGATGACGCTGCTATACCAGCGCCCCGGGGGAGGGCCTTTGCTGCCCCTCGCCATCCAGGTGGGCAGGGGGCAGAGGGAAGGAAGGGGTTAGACTGAGTGGTTGGCAGACACCCCTGGCCACCTCTCACTACACCGGCTTCTCCTGCAGCTCAGCCAGACCCCAGGACCCAGCAGCCCCATCTTCCTGCCCAGTGACAACAAGTGGGACTGGCTGCTGGCCAAGACGTGGGTGCGCAATGCTGAGTTCTCCGTCAACGAGGCCCTAACGCACCTGCTGGAAGCGCACCTGCTGCCTGAGGTTTTCACCATGGCCACGCTGCGCCAGCTGCCTCAGTGCCACCCACTCTTCAAGGTCAGTGGCTCTGCAAGGTGGTCCGGACTGTGCCCTAAGCCCACGGGTCCCTGTACCTCGGAGTTCTCCTCCGCCTGTCCCCACGCGGCTCTGTCCTTCCAGACTGGGGGTGCAGAGCCCAGCCCCTGAGCGCCTGCTTTCCCATGGCCGCGAGCCTGGGTGACGTGCATGGGGACAGGGGTGGGGGAGGAGACCGCGTGTGAGAGCCAGCCGTGCCTCCGAGAGCGTCCCTCTCCTTAGAGGAGAGCAGCTCACAGCCAGCGGCCATCCAGAAGCCCAGCTCTTAGGAGAGACCTGTGGCTGGCAGACGCCAAAGTGTGAACTTGGCTTTGAGAGACCAACAGGTTTCCTGCAGATGGCGGCAGGGGTGAGGGAGCCTTGGGAGGGGAACCTTGTCTCTGAAGTGGGCTCCGTAGGTCCCCTGGGCTCTGCTAAGCCTTCAGGTGGTCCAGATTCCTTTACTCCAGGGACCCAAGGCCTGTCTTCTCTGAAGGCCAGGAATATTCCCCCATGGCTTTTTGGATTCTCTGATTCTTGCTCAGTCTCCTGGGTCCCAGACACAGGCCCTTCTCTATCTTCAGTCCCTGCTGATTCTTTTGGATCATCTGTAGCTCCCGGAGCCGGGTTTCCATGGCGCACTACCTGCCCAGGGCCGAGGAAATCACAGAACGCCAGAGCTGGGGGGCTCGCAGTGCTTATTCAGATCAGCCCCTTCATTTGCCCAATGACCTGAAGCCCAGAGACAGCAAGGTGCCAGGCCCAGATCACAGCATAAGACGCTGGTCCTCGTTCTGGAGCCTTGACCCCTGTCCCAGGCCACCCCTCTGGTTCCCGTCATCTCTTTCCAGGGGGAGGTCTGGGGCCAGCGAGAGCCGGGCCTCCCCCAATTCTGTCTTCTCCAAACCCTTCCAGCTGCTGATCCCACATACTCGGTACACCCTTCACATCAACACTCTTGGGCGCGAGCTGCTCATCGCCCCGGGCCAGGTGGTAGAAAGGGTAAGAAGTTGCTGGGGGGGGGGGGGAGGTGCGAGACAGGGGGAGCCCTATCTCTCCCACTGCTCCTACCGCATGCTTCTGGGACGAGAGCTCTGGCACCCACAAGTCTTACCTCCCAGTCCACAGGCATCGGCATTGAAGGCTTCTCTGACCTGATACAGAGGCGCATGGAAACGCTGAGCTATACCTCCCTGTGTCTGCCCGCGGACATCCGGGCCCGAGGAGTGGAAGGCATCCCGGGCTACTACTACCGGGATGATGGGCTGCAGGTCTGGGGTGCGATGGAGAGGTGAGGGCGCTGTCTCCAGAGAGCTGGGAGTGCCCAGGGAGGCTCCCCACAGGGAGGAGGGCTGGACATCAATGATGTTGAATGGGAGCCACTCCTCGGAGAGGGCTCAGGTCAAAAGTGGGGACTGAACCCAGTGCATCTTGCAGCTTTGTCTCTGAAATAATCAGTATCTACTACCCGAGTGATGCATCCGTGCGTGATGACAGTGAACTCCAGGCCTGGGTGTGGGAGATCTTCTCTGAAGGCTTCCTGGGCCGAGAGAGCTCAGGTACGGGGACCTCAGCCTTTGGGCCCCACCCTCAAGCCCCTCCGGCGTGGCCCTGAGGACCCTGGTAGCCTCACGCCCAGCCCGCCTCTTCCCACAGGGGTGCCCTCCTCTCTGGACACCCGGAAATCCCTGGTGCAATATGTCACCATGGTGATCTTCAATTGCTCAGCCAAGCACTACGCTATTAGCGCAGGGCAGGTGAGATGGGGCAGTGCCGGGGTGGCCGGATGGAGGGGGCCAGGCTCCTGGGACTCACTTTGCCTTCTCGGCCTGCAGTTTGACTCCTGTGTCTGGATGCCCAACCTGCCTCCCACCATGCAGCTGCCCCCACCCACCTCCAAAGGCCAGACAGAGCCAGAGGGGTTTATAGCTGCCCTCCCACCGGTCAACGCCACCTGTGACATTGTCTTCACCCTCTGGTTGCTGAGCCAGGAGCCTGGAGACCGAGTGAGTGTGGGGCCGGGAGCCAGGGGATGCGAGGGGGTGTTTCCCCTCCCCTTGCCATCAAGGATCGGAGTCCCTTCATCCCCACTGAGCCTTCCTGCGGGGAGGGGGGGGCCCATGAGCATGGGACATCTCACGAGGAGGGTCAGATGATCAAATGCGTTGATGCGGAGTTACCCTAAGCCGCAAGGCGATCGTGCTACGGTGGGGGTGCGGCACCCCCTTTAAAACTCCGATTGGCCCTTTGGCTCAGTCCCCAAGGGCTGCCTGTGGGGATCCCCACTGTTTAGAGGGAGGCATTTGGATGAAGCTCTGTGGGAGGCTGCGCTCAGGACCCCAAGGTGGAGGGCCAAGGCGGGTCACAGCCGCTGAGCGGTCCCTTCACCCGACCTTGCGTTTGCCTCCAGAGGCCCCTGGGCACCTACCCGGATGAGCACTTCACCGAGGAGGCCCCCCGACGGAGCATCGCCGCCTTCCAGAGCCGCCTGGCCCAGATCTCGAAGGATATCCGGAAACGCAACATGGAGCTGGCCCTGCCCTACACTTACCTGGACCCTCCGCTCATCGAAAACAGCGTCTCCATCTAAATCCTCTAAAGAACAGGGCCCTGCATGACGTCCCTATGACCCCACTGATCTAAGCCACCCAGACAAAAGGACCCCCCCCAGAAAGCCAGGCCCCCATATGCCTCTCCTGGGATGGCCAAACCACATGTAACTCACTCCCTACACACACAAAAAAAGNAACAGGAAGGCACCACCATGCCTTTTGAACGCTCCAAGCCTCAAAGTGCCCACAGCCCCCTGAATGGGTTTTAGGGCTTTATTTTGCTTTGCATTTTTGTATGATATTATTACATGGAGGGGGGGGACATTATCTTGGCCTTGACCCCACCAACCACAGCTGAGTGGACATAACGGTCACTTGACGCAGGGCAGCCTCCTATAGACCGCCCAGCAGTGCGAGGAGGGGCAGGTCGAGGAACTGCCCGAGGGGTTCATAGTGACCCCTGGCTCCAGCTTTAGAATGAACCACCCACTAAAAAGGGGTCCCCGGAAACCAGACCAACAGAGGAGGACAAGCCTCTGGGGACATGCAGGCACCGCCCATGTTCACTTTCTCAAAACCCTGCCTCCACGTCGGACAAAGAGCTTGCACCTTATAAAGCAGGTTCCACTTGCAGAGAATCAGAAATGATGCTGCCATGAGCCACGCTTGCCTTCGGGGCTCAGTGCTCAGTGACGGAATTCCGACGTGCCCTACGCATTCTGAGATTCTGGTTTTCTTTCTCCTTGTTCCAAATCGATGAGCATCCACAAAGGCCAACGTGTGTCCCTTTGAATTGACCGAATGATTTCCACCTCTGTCTCCTATTGTATCAGTGCTTTGGTGTTTCAGGTTCACTTGTTTTTAAAATCTGCGGGGGCAAAATGCAATATATACTCGAGTCACCGCACAAGCCCAACTACTGAAACAGAGAGGTGCTTCAGGAAGTCCAGCACGCAGCTCCTGAACGGTTGCCCCCTCTGCTGGGATTGTGCAGCACAAAGAGTCGGGGACATATAGCCGTTAAACCTTTTGATTTCAAGCAACAGAAAACCATTCCCGATAATCAATTATAAAATAAAGTCTATGGAAAAGAAACTGAGCGTCTCGAGAATTAAATAGAATCCTCAGGAAGGACCGGAAACCCAGGGGGCTCTGGCATAAGAATCAATGGACACTGTCCTCAGAATGACCAAGGTCCTACCCCTTTCTGCCCTTGAATTATTTGCCTCAGTAGTCAAATTCCATGAGGAAGGGAACGTCTGACTTAACTTGCGGTGGCAGAAACTAATAGATGCTGTGGCAGAAAGAGTTTGTGGTCACTAAATATATCGGGTTGGGCAATATGACCAATTCTGGCCAGTGGGCTATGGAGGAAGTAATGTATGTTACTTCCTAGATGAGGCTGTTGAGAGCTGGTGTGCCTCCCCCATCCTTCCCTCGCCCTTGAGGCTACCATGAAGCATGTTCCGAAGACATGAGCTCCAGCCTCCCCTTTATCACTAGACCATAAGCTCATGAGGACGGGGTTCACAAGTGCCCCCCACAGTGTCTGGCACACCGCAGGTGCTCAGTAAGTAGGTGTTGAATGGAGGAGCTAGTATACAAATGAGTCCTAAAACCCTTCTGTGCCCCCTTTTCATTTACCTGTGTGTCTCCCCAACCAGACCATGAGTATCTTGATGGCGGGACCTGGGTCTCATTCAGTTTACATGCCTGGTGCCCAGCACTGTGCTGACATGTGAGAGATAGCCAACAAATATTTGCTTGATGTTGGATAAAAGTAAGAATGATTGTATGGATGGATCGATGGATGGATGCGTGGATAGTAGATGGATGG
>NW_027533258.1:9606534-9615124 GCF_008692635.1 Crocuta crocuta | reverse complement strand
GGTGGGTGGGTGGACGGACAGACAGACGGATGGACAGACGGATGGATGGGTGGATGGATGGATGGGCGGACAGATAAATAGATGTATGAATGGATGGATTAACTACTGAGTTGGAAGGCAGTTGTGTTCTAGTCAATAAACCTGTATTTGTTTCAATCTATGTCATCTCCTGGAGAAACTAGAGAATCCAGCAGAGCTCAGTGGTAGAAATCCAAGCAGTCAGTCTTCAGTCCTCCTTGGAGAAGCCCCTGCCACCTCCACTGCCCAGCCCTGTGAACCCCTCTGACACCCTTTCTCTTTCTCCCTGTCTCTGTCTGTCTGTCTCTCCTCTGTCTCTCACATGCACACCTCTAGTGCCTAGACCCTTGGCTGACCAGCCTTGAGAAGAGAAGGTTGTTACAGGTCACATTCACCTCTAGGGGATATTCTCTTCAGAGTGGTGGTCCCCGTGGCCTAGGATGGGGACTTCCTCATGGACAATACAGCCCTGGGCATCCAGGCCCCAAAGCCATGCTGTGGAGACCCCTACCCCAGTTAGGCTTGCTGGCCAGAGTGGGAGGTACAACTCCCTCTTAACCACCCCAACGCCAGTCTTCCAGGAAGGGAATGAGGGAGCCATGGAAAGAGAAAAGAGGAGGGAGCGTAAGACAGAAGGTTCTAGAAACCCAGCTTACCCCTGCCGCTCCCCGCTCAGTGTTCCAGGCCTGGGTAGAGTGAGTTGCCAGGGAAGGAGGGGAACAAAGGTGTGGGTAGGTGTCAACCAAAGAGATGTAAGACCCTAAGACACCTGCGCAGAATGGATTAATGGGACAATGCGGAGGTGACGGATTGCCGGGCAGAGCAACTGCAAGCAAACCACAAAGAGGGTTCACTATTTGCCAACAATAGTAAATATCTGGGATATATAAAGAGCTCATACAAATTAATAACCCAGCAGAAAAGAGGGCAAATAATATAACGGGAAGTTCAAAAAACGTGTGTGAAGCAACCCAGCCCTGGTGCGTAATAGCATAACCACGTGGCTTTAGAGGGGAGCTCTGGGGAGCCTCGGGCAAACTCTGAGACCTAAAAGAAAAAAATATGTAATCCAGCAAACCGCTTATAAGAAGGCGTCTTCCTGAAAATTCCCACATTTGCATAAATAAATGTCTACCACGGTGTTCTATGTGGTACTATGTATAATAGGAAAAGCACTTTTATTTTTTTTTATTTTTTTCTTTTTCTTTTTTCTTAATCATTTTGAATCATTTAATATGAACCAAACATATATGAATTCAAGGAGGAAAAGCACTTTTAAAAAGTCAAGTGTCCGGGCACCTGAGGGGCTCAGTCGGTTAAGCGTCTGACTCTTGGTTTTGGCTCAGGTTGTGATCGTATGGTTCTTGAGTTCGAGCCCCACGTCAGGCTCTGCACGGACAGCATAGAGCCTGCTTGGGATTCTGTGTTTCCCTCTTGCTGCCCCTTCCCTGCTTTCTCTCTCTCAAAAATAAATAATAAATAAATAAATATAAATTTTTAAAAAAGAAGCCGTGTTCTTTATCTACAAGAAACAACTCCTCCAATATGGGGCAACCCCTCTGGAAAACAGTATGGAGGTTCCTCAGAAAGTTACAAATAGAGCTATCTTAACGCCTGGCAATTGCACTGCTAAGTATTTACCCAAACAATACAAAAATACTGATCCAAAGGGATCCAATACCCTGATGCTTATAGCAGCATTATCTTCAAGAGCCAAATTATGGAAGCAGCCCACGTGGTCACCGGCTGATGAACGGGTAAAGAAGATGTGGTATAGATACAATGGAATATTACTCAGCCATAAAAAAGAAGGAAATCTTCCCATTTGCAGCAACATGGATGGAGCCAGAGAGTATAATGCTGAGCCAGAGAAAGACAAATACCATATAATTTCACTCGTGTGTGGAATTTAAGAAACAAGAACAGTAAGCAAAGAGAGAGAGAGAGAGTTAAAATGGCTCCTTGACGTATGGGCTGCAAAGTAGATGTTGCGTCAGTGGGCCTGAAAACAACATGCGTCTCACTGTCCATCTCCATCAGAGCTCTCGGGTGAATAGGTGTATTTTCAACGAACAGTAATATTTTGAAAAGAATCCTTTTTTTCTGTCAGCAGTGGGTCTCAACAGTGGGCGTAAAATACTCAGTAAACCAGGTTGTAAACAGATGTGTGGTCACGTGGGCTATATTGTTCCACCGATAGAGCCCAGACAGAGTAGAGTTAGCATCGTCCCGAAGGGCCCTAGGATTTCTGGAATGGTCAATGGGCACTGGCTTCACCTTGAAGTCACCAGCCGTATTAGCCCCTAAGGAGAGAGTCAGTCTGTTCTTTGAAGCTCTGAAGCCTGGCGCCAACTTCTCTTCTCCAGCTCTGAAAGTTCTAGATGGCTTCTTCTTCAAACAGAATGCTGTTTTGCTGCTTAGTGGAGCCACCTTCATGAATTCTCTCGGCTCAGCCTTCTGGAGAACCTGCTGCAACTTCTACATCAGCACTTGCTGCTTGACCTTGCACTCTGACGTTATGGAGGCGGCGTCTTTCCTTAAGCCTCCTGACCAACCCCTGCTGGCCTCAGACGTCTCTCCGCAGCTTCCCCTCCTCTCTCAGCCTTCACGGACTTGAAGGGAGTTAGAGCCTTGCCCTGGATTAGGCTTTGGCCACAGGGAATGTTGGGGCCGGTCTGACCTTCCGTCCAGACCACCCAAACCTTCTCCACGTCAGCAATAAGGCTGTTTCTCTTTCTCACCCTTCGTGTGTTCGCTGGAGAAGCACTTTCTATTCCCTTCAAGAACTTCTCCTCGGCACTCACCACTTGGCTAGTTTCGGCACAGGAGGCCAAGCTTTCAGCCTATCTCGGCTTTCAACACACCTTCCTCACTGAGCTTAATCATTTCTAGCTTTTGATTTAAAGTGAGAGATGAGTGGTTCTTCCTGTCACTTGAACACTTAGAGGCCACTGCAGGGTCATTATTAATTAGCCTATTTCCATTTTTCTGTGTGTCATGGAACAGGGAGGCTGGAGGAGAGAGAGAGAGAGAGAGAGAAGGGAGAATGGCTGGTCGGTGGGGTAGTCAGAACATGCACACCATCTTATATGGGTGCAGTTCAAGTCATCCCCAAACAATGGCAATAGTACCATCGAAGATCGCTGATCACAGATCCCTCTAACAAACAGAATGATGAAAAGGTTTGAAACAGTAAATCGGGGGCGCCTGAGTGGTTCAGTAGGCTAAGCATCTGACTTGATTCAGGTCATGATCTCGCGGTTCATGAGTTCGAGCCCCGCGTCGGGCTCTGTGCTGACTCAGAGCCTGGAGCCTGCTTCCGATTCTGTGTCTCCCTTTCTTTCCACCCTCCCCCCACTCAAGCTCTATCTCTGACTCTCTCTCAAAAATAAATAAACATTACAAAATTTTTTAAAATTTATTAGAGATGTTTGGTCATCTTTTAGAACACTCGCAGAACAAGTTACCCGCCATCCAAGGTTTTACCATAGGTGCATGGCGAGAATTACCAAAATGTGACAGAGAGACGCGGGGTGAGCAAAGGGCGGACAGCCTCCCTCGATGCAGGGTAACCACAAACCTTCAATGTGTAAAACAACAAACTGACAAAAAACCAAGCAACCACACCCGCAGAGGCCATTAAAGGGAGGCACAATTAAGCAAGGCGCGCCTGTCAATACTGCTAAGCACACAGCTCCTTTGCCGTCCTTGGAACCCGCCGGCCCGCCTTCCTGCCTTCCTTGAATTAAATCTCTGACTTGGGTTCATTCTGATTTTATGAACCATGTTGGCAATTTGTTTGGAAATTACGCTTGGACAGATCGGAGGGAGGGCCCCTTGCCTGGTGCTCTTCCAGCCTCCTCCCTGCCTTTATGTGCACACACACACGGGGCTCCAGCCTGCAGCCCAGCAAGGCTTGGGGGGAGGTGGGCGGGGGGGGGGGCTCTGCTCATCCCCCTGGGAGGACCCCAGGCAGACCTCCCTCCCCGACCTGCAGAAGCGCTGAGGAGCAGCCCGGGCAGGAGACGCAGAAATGGAGACAGAGACGACAGACATGGGGGTGACTGCGAGTGCTTTACCAGACACTGGCTTCCAGGGCTGGGAGCGCAAGGGACAGAGACGCAGGAGGAGGAGGAGGTGGTGGGACAGCTCTTTCCCGAGGCACCAGGAATGTCCTAGAGGCGAAGGCAAACCCAGNTCAAAGGCGGGAGGCCAGATGCCCAGGAGGGACGAACCGCCGGCTCAGCTCTGCTGCGGCCAGAATTCCTCATTCTGATTCTCTCACGTTGCGCTCGAATCCTACGCCGCCTTGGACTGAGATGGACCCCAGAGCGGGCAGGGCTCGGGGAGTCTGTGGCGCCCCAGGTTGGAGCCAAGCCTCCAATCCCCTTTCTTTGGAGAAACCACTCGCCAGTACAGTCATCCAACCAGCTGGGGTTGGAGAAGAGGAACCTCAGGGGCTGACGGCGGAGGAAGCTGGAGATCTGGGCCCCCAGGGCAGGGGCAATGCTAGAGGCAGGCAGGGGCTTGAGTCCCCTGGGGCCAGGGTGGCCCTCCCCACACCCGCTTTCTGCAGAGTAAGTGCTTGAACGTTGGCGGAAGGATCCCCTCCTTGCCTCCCGGTTTCTGAATGGCCTCATCCCCATCCTGGCCCAGTGCCTTGTCAAAGAACTTACCCATCACGGTCGCCCCGGGGCCCTGTGCTGGACCAGTCTGCGGGCTGGGCTGGAGGTGAGAGGCCCAGGGATCCAGCCTCCCTTCCTTCCATTCCCAGTATCTCCAGAAGCTCAGGCTCCCAACGCCCTTGACCTCCTCTCCTCCACACAGCCCTCGCTGCCCTTCCTCCCCTCCTTTCCCAGCCAGCTCAGCAACTCCTCTGATGCAAAGCCTCCGGCTCACCCCTGGAAGGAGAGGCCCTTCTCTGTGGCTGCCTGGGCTGAGGGGGTGGGGCTGAGTGGGGAATGTTCTGTGCTGCTACTTTGTCAGGATACCGGCCGGGTTTCCTGGTACTGGGGATGCCCCCACGGCTGGTCCCCTGAGCGCCCCCTAGAGGCCTCTCTCCCTGCCGTGGCTGTACAGGGACGAGATGTGCCCCAGAAAAGTTCTGCTTCGTAAGGCACTGTCCTGGGCAGGGCTCGCCTCCCCGATGTTTGTTCGCGAAGCCTGGGCCTGACCGCCAGGAAACCTCTCCAGTCCTCTGGCGAGAGGGTCTTCTTCGCTGAGACCAGAAGGTGGCTCTGGGCCCATTGACTCCAGGGAATAAGGTTCCTTTAAGTGAAATCCTTTGGGGTTCGGAGTAACACCCACCACTCCCTCCCCCTAGCTCCCCAGAAAGCCCGGGGCTGTCTCCTCCNTTGCCCCAGTTCCTGGCTACCCCCCCCACCCCCCTCCCAGTTCAACGGGCCCCTGCTGCCCCTCACCATCCAGGTCAGCAAGGCAGGGACCTTGGAGGGCTGGGCACGAAGGGGAAGATGTAGCATCCTCACGACAACAGAAAGATTGCTTCTTCCCAGCCGGGCTGCTCCAAGTGCGGATCAGCACGCCTCATCCAATTAGGTTTGCTTCCTAGTTTTTCCATCTTGTCCTCTATCTTTTTTGTAAACATTTTTAAAATATTTTTGAGTGAGCAGGGGAGAGGCAGGGAGAGAGGAAGACACAGAATCCAAACCAGAACCCTCCAGGTTCTGAGCTGTCGGCACACAGCCCAACGCAGGGCTCGAACTCATGAGCTGTGAGATCATGACCTGAGCCCAAGTTGGATGCTCAACGGACTGAGCTACCCAGGTGCCCCCTGATCTCTAGTTTGATGGGAAGGCTGTGATATTCAGTGTCAGAGAACAAACTACCTTCACATGGGTTTCAAAATGGACTCTTCCGGGGGCACCTGGGTGGCTCAATCGGTTAAGCGTCCGACTTCAGCTCAGATCATGATCTCGCAGTTTGTGGGTTTGAGCCCCGCTTTGGGCTCTGTGCTGACAGTGCAGAGCCTGCTTTGGATCCTCCATCTCTCTCTCTCTCTCTGCCCCTCCCCTGCTCATGCTCTCCCTCTCTCTCAAAAATAAACATTTAAAACAAGAATCGTGCACCTTTGACAATATGACCATGTTCCCAACGGTTAAAAACAGAACCCCTTCTGGGAGGCATCTCCACACACTCCCTTCCAGCCTTCCGGTCTCTGCCCCACACAACCGGGTACCTGGGCGACTCTGGGCTCGTACAGGGAGTCCTCAGCCAGGTTCTGCCAACGAGGTGGCCTTGGATCAATTCATCTTCAACTCTCGTTCCCTCTCCGTTGTACTATAAACAATCAGACCAGGAAGCATTCCTACTGCACCTACGGCATCCCATTTCTGTTCTCTTTCACCAAGATTAACCCATTTAATCATCAGAACAACCCCATCAACCTCACTTTATAGGCACGGAACGTGAGTCACAGAGAAGTTAATATTCCTGAGGAAATGCATCTAATAAGGAACTCGACCTCGTGATTTGGCCCCAGGCCCACGGGAATGGGTTGCATTTCTGCAGCCAGTTTCTGCCTGGTGCCTACCCTCCCCCGTGAANNCGGCCTCCGGCACTCTCAGCCACCTGGCCCAGACACCCCCATCTTCCTACCCAGTGACACGGCCAAGGTCTGGCTCCTGGCCAAGACCAGGGTGCAATAGTGCGTTCTGGTATACCAGATGGCCACTCAGTGATGGAGACCATTTTTCTCTCCATGTGAGGCAGCTGCCCGCAGGCCACCCATCTTCAAGGTAGGGAGGACCCCCTCCCAGTGCCTGGAGCCGTGGGGCCCCTGTGGCTGCCTCATCAAACCTCTGGCTCTGGTTGTCCCTCATTCCTCGTTTCCACGGTACCCTGGACATCGACACGCGGGCCCACACTTTGCACTGGGAAAGCCCATCAGCCACGTCAGGGGCCGGGAGGCCTGGGAGCCTGGCGGCCAGAAGAGGGGGTCTGGCGGGGCTGCGGTTCGGCTCTGAGCGGCGGGGACTGACTCTCTGTTCATGACAGTCACCATTGCCGTGGAGTGCCTGGAGCTGATCACCGAAGGGCCGGAGGCTGGCATCTTCCGCTCCCTCCTCCGGCCCCAGCAGCTGGCTGACCACCGAGAGGCTCAGGATCTTGCCCATTACTACTGTGCAGACCACGTGCTCTGGATCTGGGCGGCCATGGAGAGGTGAGGACCCCCCTGGAGCCCGAGGGCTCCAAGCCTCACCCTCAGCTACATCTCTGTGAGCTTCTTCACTCACTGCCCCCCACCTTCTGCCCAACATGCTGCTATTTCACAGTGCCTTCCTGCCTCCTCCTGTTTCCCTGCTGTGTGACCTTAAGCAAGTCACTTACCCTCTCTGTGCCTGTTTCTTGATCTGAAAACAGGGATTAGAAGAGCATCTATCTCACAGGTTATTATTAAAATTAAACAGAAAGCCCTAAGAACAGACTTCTAAGACCCTAAGAAGCTTGATGTCTGGTCTCCTTGTGGGCCCCCATCTCCCGCCACTAACCTGCATGACGACCTGCCTTGGGCACCAAGATTTCCGACAGCACCGCTCATGGGCCTCTCGCGGCTCCGTTTCTTCCGCGGAATGTGCTGCTCACGGCGGCATCTCAGCCACTCTGGAATCGGCGCCCCCTTCATTCTTCCTCCTCAGCACAGATGAGACTGGGGGGGCAGGCACCCCGATTCTCCCTCTCTCCTTAACCCAACACCGCCCCTTTGAGCCCAACACATGCCCTACATCCCCTTGAATCCTCAGGGGGATTGAATTGAATTGAATCCCCTTGAATCCTGCCGCTATGAACACCCACAGCTGAAGCACTATATCCACAAACCCTCTGTGAGCCCTGGATGGCCGGGGCTGGGTGCGTGGTGAGCAGCACCGATGGGCTCTGCCCTTTGGGAACCAGGGGCCTGGATGGACCCAATCCTCCCGTCCGGGCACAGACGGCCCCGGTGTCTGATTCTTCCCTGTGGCTTGATCTGTCTCAGGAGTCTGGAACACAGACGTCTACAGCATTTACAAGCAGCAAATGGCAAGGGCTGAGGGTGGGCAGGGACCCACCTCCTGTGTGGCCGGCAGAGAAGTCACCCGTGTCAATGGGGACAACGGGGACCCAGCTAGAGCTGTGACCAGATCCTGAGATTTTTCAGGAGGAACCAGACACCGCCTGATATTTACACGTTGGCCGCTGCTTCAACTTGAGATGGGAACATTGGCAAGCAATCCACACACACCTGCAAACCCCTGGGGCTCCCGGGTCCTAGACTGGCGCCCCCTGGTGGTGATGGAGGCCCCCAGGGCTGAAGGCGAGCCCCGCAGTTCATGCGCATTTTCCTTCTCTGGCCTCACTTTCCTCCCCCTTGGGGCAGCCGACCTTGACTCTCAGCTCTTTTCTCTCCACCCCACCCCCAGGTACACGTTCCTTTTGCCCTGGGGAGCACCATGATCCCCCTCAGGTGCTCAGAGAAGCCAATGCCAAACCCGGGTGGGGGGGGTAAGCGGGGTCACGGGAAAGAACGGGCCTAACGGGCACCGGCGACTCCGTGCTTACCGAGTTTGGGGGGGGG
>NW_027533258.1:9605475-9606344 GCF_008692635.1 Crocuta crocuta | reverse complement strand
AATTCAGTGCGGGGATGCCTGACGTTGCCCCCACCATGCAGTTCCCCACCCCCACCCCCTACCACCAAAGGCCAGACAAGGCTTGATGGACTCACTCCCTGAGGTCACTTCCACATGCTGGGCCCATGTGCACCTCTGGGGTCTCAGCAATGAGACTCTAAGCAAGACCCAGGGTGGGGGCAAGAAAGGGGCGGTTCTCAGGTTCCAGAAGAGTGGGTGGGGGTGGGGAAGGGATCCTGGGGACAATGGGTTGCTGGGAGGGAGCACTCAGCAGGCTGGGCTCCTCCGTGGCCAGAGCCTGGAATGATTTAGTGTCTTACGGAATCCTAGTAGGTGGAGCTTAGGGCCGGCTGGCCTGGGCGGNGGACGCAGGTGGCATTCTGTCCTCGGGTAGGTTTTCTGGTGAACTGGGGCCCTCAGCGGCCTGGGTCCCCAGGTAGGGGACCGGAATCACTCCGGGTTGAAAGGGCAGGGGTATCGGCCGGGGTACAGGGATCCCAGCCTGCCCTCCCTCTGCCGTCCCCAGGAGCACCTAGTCACCTCCCAGGACTTCACCGAGGAGCCCGGGGTGGTGGGGACATCACTGTCTTCCAGAGCCTCCTGGCCTGGNACCGGGTCCAGGTAGTAGTAGGGGACCGGGAGGCCCTTGTTGCGCTGGCGGATGTTGTGCGAGATCTGGGCCAGGCGCTGGGGGAGGGTCTCCATGCTCCTCCGCGGGGCCTCCTCCACGAAGTGGATGTCGGGGAAGTGACCCAGGGGCCGCTGTGGACACGCAACCGGGCAGCTGCGACCGGCCGCACCCCTCTCCGCCCTTTGCCCTTGGCAGCCTCTCTCCTGCTCCCCTCCCCCACCCAGGGCACCCCCCCCCA
>NW_027533258.1:9605054-9605342 GCF_008692635.1 Crocuta crocuta | reverse complement strand
GCGTCGGGCTCCCGGCTGAGGGTCCAGAGCACCAGCAAGGTGATGCATGTGGTCTTCACGTCGGGTAACGTGTCCATGTAGATCTCGCGAGTGGTGAGCCCCTTGGCCTGCATGGGGGGGTTCCTCATGGACGATGGGAAGTTGGGCATCCAGGCCGTGTACTCCAGCTGCAGGCGGGGCAGAGGAGGGGGTCTGGGTCCGCCGGCACCCCCGGGGACTCTGGGGGTTTAACTGAGCTAGGGATGGAAGCTGGGACTCGGGGCCGGGGGGGGGGGGGACCGCGGCGGG
>NW_027533258.1:9604421-9604940 GCF_008692635.1 Crocuta crocuta | reverse complement strand
GGGGATGAGGGCTGAGGTTGGGGCTGGGGCCGGGCCGGGGCGCCAGGTACCTGCCCCGTGTTGACGGCGGCGTGCTTGGCGGAGCAGGTGTAGATGACGATGGTGACGTAGCGGATGAGCTCAGGCACGGTCCGCAGGCGCTGGGGGAAGCCTGAGCGGCGCGGAGAGGCCCCAGNCCGCAACTCCAGCCCCTCCTCCCCTCCCGCCGCCCACCCACTCACCCACCCCCGTCCAGACCACAAGCCTGGGCAGGCGACCCCAGCTGGCCTTGACCACAGGTCCTCTGGAGCCGCTCCAGGCACCGGTCTGAGGTTGGACCCTCAGATCTTTCTCCCCGCTCCCTAAGTTGGGGAGGGGGGGACTCTCTGGTCCCGGGACTCAGGAGGGGAAAGGCTTTGGAAGAATCCTGGCTTTCCTTCCCTGACTCAGCACAGCACCCCCCCCCCCTTCTGAGCCTCTGCACCCACTCCAGATGGATTCCTCAGTAGCCCGGCTCTTGGTCTCACACCTAATGTAGCT
>NW_027533258.1:9603611-9604328 GCF_008692635.1 Crocuta crocuta | reverse complement strand
CCCCACCCCTGCTCCTGCTCTCTCTCTCTCTCAAAATAAACTTAAAAAAAATAAATAAAAGTAAAAAACCTGATCTTGCAGACGCCTCTCTGGCTCCCTCTAGTGCTCAGGGTAATTCCAGGCCCCTGAACCAGGCCAGGTGGCCGCCCCTGCTGGCGGCTTCAGCCCCAGCTCAGCCCCGCAGACAGCCTGGCCAGCCCCCGCCCGCAGACCGGTGGCCGGGACCTCCGAGCTCCCAGAGCTCCCCCTGCACACTCCGGCGCCCACCCGCAGCTCTTCAGCCCCACCCCTCACCCCTGCCGGCTAGCCTCCCCGTTCTGCAGCTCCCAGCTGGATGTTAGCCCGGATGTTGCATCGAAGCTAGACTCAGCTCGCTCCTCCTCCCCTCCTCGCCCTCCTCCACCCTTCCTCAAGCCGAACTAGGTGCCTCCCCGCCCGCAAGAGTCCTGAGACAGCATAGCCGCCCCTTTACTTGAGTGGACGCCCCCACCCGGAGACTGTGACCTCACCTTCACCTCTGATCCCCTTCGCCTCCTAGTAACCAGCACAACGTTGTCACATCACAGATGCGGGGCGATACCCACCTGCTGACCTCGGGAGGCCTCTTCCCGCCCTCCTGACCCTCCGCGCCTCCCCCTTTCCTGTTTGAGCTGCATATCTCAGTCCACAGAGACCACCTTGCCCCACAGCCCCTGAGTCCACACATGGACCAATGGG
>NW_027533258.1:9595953-9603495 GCF_008692635.1 Crocuta crocuta | reverse complement strand
CCCTGGCAGCCACTGCTTGAATATCTCCTGCACCCAGGACTGCAGTTCTGGGTCACCCTCCACGGCTGCGTCACAGGGGTAATAGTAGGTGATGACCTCTGTCACATACCTGATGGGGGGGGAGAAGGGCCTCAGTGTGGATCCTCCCCCTGCCCTCCCCGCTCTTCTTTCCTCCCCGCTCTTCTTTCCTCCCCCAGCGTGCCCCGGGCCTGGGGGCGGGCACGTGCAGAGAGGCCAACACAGCATCCCACCCAGGCTGGGGTCAGGTCCTTAAAAGCCCCCCATGCCTGCCCCGGCCTCCGAGGGCGTCCGCCCCAAGTGCCACCCACCGCCGACCCGGCCTCACCTCTCCAGCGCGTCCCACACCGCCAGGGAGTCGTCTCGGTAATAATACCCCGGCAGGTCCTGGACCCCGCGCTCCACAAAGTCATTGGGGAGGTAGAGGCTCTCGTAGGTGGTCTCTGACAGAGCCCGCACCATCACCTCCGCGAAGCCTTCCAGGCCCAGGGACATGCCCTGTCAGGGAGGAGGCGACGCTGAGGCCCGCAGGGTCCCCCCGCCAACCCCGCAGCCTGGTGACGTCCCTCCACCCCGCACCCCGCGGATTCCCGCGCTCCGGGCGGGCGCCCCCCTCTGCATCCCCGTAAACCGGTCCCCCCCAGGCCGTGCCCCCTCCCAATCTAAAGACAAGTGGGAAGTCCAGCTTTTCGTCCCCCCGCAAAGGCCGGCAGGGCGGCGGATGCCTCGCTGGGGGTGGGGGTGGGAGGGTCTTACCCTGGCAGACAGCCCCCCCTCGTTGAGGAGGAGGGCGCGCCCGATGCTGTTGATCTGGATGGTGTAGCGGGTGTGGGGGACCAGGAGCTACCGGGGAAAGCCAAGGGGAGGGGACCGCGGTTACCCCCCCCAGAGCACCGCGGCACCCCCTTCCCTGTGCCGCACTACAGCCTCTGACTTTGGGAAGTCCCCACCCCGAGCCCTCTCTCGGGGGGTCCCCGGCGGCCTCCCCAAGTCTCGGTGGCGTCCCTCTCCGTGCAGAGCGAGCAGGGGCCCCTCCGAGGCCCCCAAGGCCACGGCCGTACCTTGTAGAGAGGGTGACACATGGGTAGCTGCCTCAGCATGGCCAGGCAGAAGGCCTCGGCGATGAGGTGCGTCTCCAGCAGGTGCGAGATGGCCTCATGGCAGTAGAACTCGGCGTAGCGCACCCACGTCTTGGCCAGCAGCCAGTCCCACTCGGAGTCACTCGGCAGGAAGATGGGGCTGTCGGGCCCCGGGGTCTGGCTGAGCTGGGGACAGGCAAGGAGGGAGCGTTAAGTGAGGGCAGACACACACACACACACACACACACACATGGGCCCGCCACTCCGTACACTCCACGCCCTCTGGTCCCCGGACCACACCAGGGCCCTTCCCCCGCCCCACATTTGCTCCTGCTGTCCCCTCTGCCTGCACCGCCTTCCCCCACTCCCTCTCTCTAGTCGGCAGCTCCCACTCATTCCTTAAGAAGCCGCACAAGGGGCGCCTGGGGGCTCAGTCGGTTAAGCGTCCGACTCTTGATTTCAGCTCCAGGCTTGATCTCGCGGTTCGCGAGTTCGAGCCCCGGGTCAGGCTCTGCGCTGGCAGATTTTTCTCTTCCTCTCTCCCTCCTTCTCTCTGTTCCTCCCCTGCTTGTGCTCTTTCTCTCTCTCTCTCTCTCAAAATAAATAAATTTAAAAAGAAGGAGAAGAAGAAGAAGAAGCAGCAGCAGCAGCTCACAAGTTGCCTGAGAAGACTCTTATTTCAACCCCACAGCCGCCCCGTTCAGCTGTAGGAGTTGTGCACTGCACAAGGGTACCCAGCCCCCTGGGGCAGAGGAATCACTGAAATCTAGCCTATGCTGCTCTACTAATGAGTCAGGAACATCAGGGCTTGGCTGACCCCCCTCCCCCGAGGGGTGCCTTTTTCTAATTTGGACATGATGCTGGTGGAGACCCCTGGGAACATAGGACCTCACTTCCCTTTCCTGCCAGGAACACTGATTGGCTCCGTGTTTCCAGCAGAGGGCTGGCCCACAGCAGGTGTTGCTTTATCGAGTAAATGAATGACTGGACCCAAAGAGACAAGCTTGAGCCACCAAGCATGTTCCCGTCTGGTCACCTCTGTGCACATGCGCACCCAGGATGCAGCACTCAACGCACGGGGACTTGCACACAAGTACACGCCCAGAGAGCCGAGTTCGTGCACAGGCCTACGAGCAGCGCGTGGTATTGTAGGGACGCCTCGGCCCAAGGCGCACACGCAGGGCCACACAGCAGGCCCTGGGGTTGGCCACACCGCCCACAGCGGCCCCCGCCTGCCCCGCGGGCACCTGGATGGCGATTGGCATCATGTTTCCATCCGGGCCAAAGTGCAGCAGGCAGAGGGGAGCGCAGTGATGCTGCTTCCTCCCGTGGAGCTCAATGCTGGGGATGCCTTCCAGGATGCGGTAGTCGGCCAGGTAAATGTTCCCCTTCTGGAAGGGGCCGGAAGGGGAGGGCGGGTGGGCACCGGCGCGGGAACCTGGGACCCACGCCCCGGGTGCGGAGGGCCCGGGTGCCCCAAGAGCAGGGACTGGCCAGAGACCCGAGTGGGGAACACAGGAGCCGATGGCACTCTGGGCGGTGGGGAGAGGGGGGGAGCCCAGGGGTCTCCTCCGGATGGGGCCTCACCTCCAGCTCCGCTTGCAGGCACGTCCCCTCGCCCAGGAACGGGGCCACCATGTCGTCTGTGACGGGGAACTTGTCTGGGATCCGCGTGCAGCGGCGCAGCAGCCCTGGGTTGATGCCGTTGAGGTACTGGTACCCGAAGAAGCTGTCTTCTGCCCAGTGCTCGGCCACGTACTCTGGGGAGGGAGGGGCGGCGAGGGCGTCACGACCCGGGCCGGGCGGCCCGGCCCCCCTCAGGGACAGTGAGGCATGGGGCTGAGGCCCTGGACAGAGGAAGACCACCGACCCCGGGAAGCCCCCAGCCTCCGTTGGNTGAGCCAAGGCCGGGCCCCAGGGCAGCCTCGGGTCCTCACTCGGGCCGGTTGGGGTTTCTCCGGGCGGGTGGGCGGTAGCTGGGGATGTGCACGTAGTTGGGCAGGCCGGGAACGAAGACCCTCCAGCTGCAGAGAGAAGCCGAGACGGTGGGCCCTGATGCGCATGCACCAAGCCGGGACCGCAGGCCAAGCCACGACCCCCGACCCCCTGCCGCCCAGCAGCCCCTGCCGCCCTCTGCTCACTGGTAGAAGTCCTGCTTGGCTCTGATCTCCTCCCGTCGGTGCTCCAGAAGGATCGGCAGCGTGTCGTCTGCAGTCGTCTTTCCTGCAGGGAGAGGGAAGGAGAGGCTCAAGGTCTGACCCCTGCCCAGGTCGAGGATCAGAACTCAGCTCCTCTAGACCGGCTCTGGGGGCCCGCAGACCAGGATGGGGAAGGTTTACCCAGGGAGAGGGGGCGCGTCTCCTCCCAAAAACTCAGACTAAAGGATCAAGGACCACCCTGCACCCTCTCTCTCTACCTTGAAGCTGGGCCTGCTGCTTCAAGGTGGCCCGTTTTCTGGACCCACTAAAACTCTATTAAAGAACAGTTATTTAGCGCTTACTAGGTACCAGACACTTGGTAAACACTTACACTTTACTTCCATTAATAATTTAATCCAGGGGCACGTGGGTGGCTCAGTTGGTTAAGCGTCCACTTCTAATCTGGGCTCAGGTCATGATCTCACGGTTTGTGAGTTCAAGACCCGGTGCCCAGCTCTGCACTGACAGCACAGAGCCTGCTTAGGATCCCCACCCGCCTCCCACTTCTGCCCCTCATTTGCTCTTGATGTCTCTCTCTCTCAAAATAAATTAACTTTAAAAAATAATAATAATCTTGGGGCGCCTGGGTGGCTCAGTTGGTTGAGCGTCCGACTTTGGCTCAGGTCATGATCTCACGGTTCGTGGGTTCGAGCCCCCGGGTCAGGCTCTGTGCTGACAGGTCAGAACCTGGAGCCCACTTTGGATTCTTTGTCTCCCTCTCTCTCTAACCCTCCCCTGCTCACACTGCCTCTCTCTCTCTCTCTCAGAAAGAAATAAAACATTAAAAAAAAATTTTTTTTAATAATAATCTAATCCACACGGGAGCAACCTTAGAAGGCAGGTGACTATTTTTATAGGCCGGAGAGCCAGTTTCCACGATTCCAAAGTCTCAGACTATAGAAATCTACTTGCTCTTTTCCACACGTTAGGCACAAATACTGGGTGGGCAAAACGTGAGGCTATACACAGTCTTTACTGAACTCACTTGGTGTAACTACTCATAGTTTTTGCTGCAGAAATATTCGTATGTTTGACTGGGGGGTGCGCTGATGGATGGAGGACATAATGTATGGAGTGTGTGAATGGAATATATCGATACAGATGTATATGTGCACACGGATTCTAAATGAAATCTGAATTTCAAAACACCCAGGCCCCCAAAGTTTCAGCTAAGGGACCAGATCAGGGTGCTCATTTTACAAGGAGAAAAGTCAATGTTATAGAGAGAGAAACCCATCAGCTGGGCTCTGAAAGAGGCAGTCAGCTCCTGGCCCCTCACCCACCACCGCTAACAACCACCAAGGCTTTAAGACTTTTTAAAACTCCTTTCAGGGACGCCTGGGTGGCTCATTTGGTTGAACAGCTGACTTTGGCTCAGGTCAAGATCTCACAGTTTGTGAGTTTGAGTCCCTTCGGAACCTCTGTCCCACTTTCCCTGCCTCTCCCCTGCTTGCTCTCGCTCTCTCTCAATAAAATAAATAAACAGGGGCGCCTGGGTGGCTTAGTCGGTTAAGCGTCCGACTTTCACTTAGGTCATGATCTCGCGGTTCGTGGGTTTGAGCCCCGCGTCGCACTCTGTGCTGACTGCCAGCTCAGAGCCGGGAGCCTGTTTCTGAGTCTGTGACTCCCTCTCTCTCTGACCCTCCCCTGCTCACGCTGTCTCTCTCTTTCTCCTATAAATAATAATAATAATAATAATAAATAAACAATAAATAAATAAGTCTCCTTTTAGAGGCTAGGTCACTGGATTCGCACGTCAACCCCATGAAGTCAGTACTGCTGTTAGCCCCATTTTACAGAGGGGGACACTGAGGCTTAGAAGAGGTCTGAAGTATACACAGATGTCCGGCTAGTAAGTGGAGGAGCTGAGATCCGAACCCAGGCCTGTCTTTGCCCGGCGTCCCAGCAGGAAGTCCCAGGCTGGCACGTGCCTATGTGGCAGCCGGGTCGTTTTCCCGTGAGGCCCCCTTCACCGCCCTCTCCTTCCTCGGTCTCCCTCAGCCCGTGTTGTGTTCTGGGCGAACAGCGTCCAACCCGGAGACCCAGGTCGGCTTCATCCCCGGGGTGGGGGCCGTGCGCCTGCAAGGGCCCAGCCCGTGACTCAGGCCTCCCTGCCCCGCTTTACAGGCCGCTGCCCCGCCCGGCCCCATTCCTGCCCGGCCGTCCAGCCCCTGCCCTTCCCCTGCGTCCATGCGGTCTGAACCTGGGGCCACGCGGAGGTGCTCCCGCCTCCCCGGGGAGCCCCTCCCCTCGGCCTCCCCACCCCCCCCCGGGCCTGCGCCTCCCTGCCCCCGCCTCCTTCCCCAGCTCCGGCTCTGTTCGCCTGCTCCGGGGGACACGAGAGACGAGGAGGGTGATCAGCTGCTAGCGCGGTGGAGCCCCAAGTTCCCGCCGGACCCCCACGTCTGTGCTCTGCCCTCCTATCACCGGGAGGGAGGCTAACCGGAAGCTGGACGGTGGGGCCAAGATGACAAAAGAAGACAAGCGTGCAGCCCCCACGTAGTGGCCACATATTAGGAAGCAGAGCCACGGCCACCAGACAAGGGCAGTGGCCGGGGGCAGACGCGAGGAGCTCAGACGCCCCCTGTCCCTCTCCCAGGGGAGCAACCGAGCGCCTGGGCGGCCTTGACCAGGCACCAGGGAGAAGCCAGCCAGCCCGCCACCGGGAAGGGCCTCGTGCTGGGCCGTGATGGGGCCTTGCTGCATGAAGGGGGACCTTCCGGAGCAGCACTGAGCCCTGTTAGGGATATACGGTGGCCTGCTGGGGCGGTGGGGAGCCCTTTGGGGCAATAGAACATCCCCTCAAGTCCACAAAATGCTCGGACACACGCCCAGGGCCCCCATAACAAGGTTCGGACCCTCACGCTCTATCCTATGGAGACCCGATGAGCAAACGCGCCTTCCAAACAGAACAGGCAGCAGCGGGGACGACGGGGCCTCCCTATCGGTGACGAGGCGCCCGCTGCAGGAACAGACCTCGCTGGGGTAACGGGGATCTTTCTGGAGCAGCAGGACATGCCGTTGGGCATAGACGGGGCCCCCGAGGCCTATGCTCAGGGCACCCAGGACCTCCGTACAGTGGCAGGAGTCAGGGGCGAGATTGCAGGGGGAGCTAGTGGAGAGCACGCTTGTCTTCAGCCCGGACCTGGGGTCCTGAGACGCTGAGGGTGGCCCCAGCCTCCGACCTGTCTCCCTGCAGAGGCTGCAGCCCTGAGCCGGGCCCACAGTGACCGAGGGTGACGCTGACGCGTGAGAGCATCAGGTGTTCCCAGGAGTCCCCGTGGGGGCCCGGCAGGTGACAGGCAGGTGGGAAGCAGGGGTGGGGTGCCGAGGGCTTGCCTGTGGCCTCCCTGAGTGCCAGGGTCTCGTAGCCATCCATCCACTGGTAGGCGGGGAAGTGGTAGACGCGGCCGCCGGGCGCACAGATCTGCACATAGTTACAGTACCAGGAGTTTTTGGGTAAGAAGGAGTGGCGCTCCTTGTGTAGACGGATGATGATGAGCTCCCCCAGGTCCTGCTGGCACCGGACGGTGTACTCATCCACCTGGCGGGGCACACGGCTGGGTGAGCAGGCGGGACGAGGCCCTGGCTCCTCGCGCCTCCCGCCCGCCCGTCTGGCCCCTCACCAGGCTCCGCTCCGGTGAGGGGGGCCCGTGCTGACCTCGCTGGGCTGGGATGACTTGATCTTGACCTGGGTCCTCCTCCCCACTCCCAGTTGGCTGTCACCTGCTGGGCCCATGTACCCAGGGCTGAGCAGGAAGGATCCCCCCCTCCATTCGCAGCCACCCTCCGCAGCTGCACCTCCCACCCCTCCTCGGCCACCTGAGGCTGCAGGAGGCCACACGGCTCCCCGGGGGGTGACTACAAAGGGGCCCAGGTGGGGTCCAGGGCCCCCCAGATCTCCTACAGTCTTAGTGGGCAAGCGGGTCCCGTCAGCCCCCTTTTCTCCTGCTTGTGGATGAAGATGTGGAGATACAGAAGTGGCCACATAGACACAGTGACCAGTTAGGAGGTGTAGCAGCGGGTGGCTGGACCTGACTCAGAATCAGGGCTGAGGGACCAGCAAGGGAGCCTTCCGTCACGGAAGCCGGGCCCCGCTGGACAGGCGGGTCTGATGCTATTGTCAGTCACAGAGAATGCAACGTGCATTTAAGCCAGTAATGATGCAACGTACTTTAGGAAGGGTGGGGGTGGGAGGGAGAGGGATGAGGGAGGGGGAGAGGCCATGGGGAGGGGGAGGGGTGGGG
>NW_027533258.1:9593867-9595902 GCF_008692635.1 Crocuta crocuta | reverse complement strand
GCAGCCACTGCTCTCAGAGCCCCCCCAGCCATGTCTCCCCACAGCTGTCTCCCTCCCCTGCACACTTCCACCCCTGCTCATGCTCCCCAGGCACACCCACACTCACACTGTGCACACACTCACACAGAACACTCTCACACTCACGCCACACTCATACACACTCATTCACATACTCACAGACACAAATGTACACTCCACCACACAATCATATACCACACACATATACACACTCCACCACACACACCACACACGCACTCAGACATACACCTCATACACACATTGTGCACACACACACTCACACCGCACACACATCCCACACATGCATACACACACTCAACAGCACGCACATATACACAAACACCACAATTCATACACACACATCGCCGACAAAACACACAGGTCACACACATGCGTACACACTCCACACACACAGACACATGTACATGTACACACACTCACACACACTCACAAACCACACGCACGCATGGACTCACCGCCCCAGTTGCGAAGTCTCTCCCAAAATGGTTCAGCAGCTGCTTGTGGCTCTCTCCTTGGGTCCCCACCATGGTCAGCGAGATGGAGTCCACCGTTCCCGACAAGAAGTCGGTACCTGTGGCCACCTTGACTTTGTAGGTGGCCATGGCTACTCCTCAGGAGGCGGGAGGGGGGGCTCGAGTCCAGACGCCGTCGGGGGCGCCGCACAGGGGCCCAGGCCGGGCAGGGGAAGCCACACGGGGAGACGTGGACGGGGCCAGCCTCCTCAGAGGGAGAGATGAGGCAAGGACGTCTGACCCCCCAGGCAGCCTGGAGCCCAGATCTCCCAGATCTGCGGGCTGCGAGCCGGGCAGGCAGGGGTGGGGCCGGCTGGCGGGTGAGCAGGCGTCTGGGCTGCTGGCAGTGGCCTTCGGAGCCAGCAGGGAGGAGCAGCCGGCTGCGCGCTGGGCCTGCTTCTGAGAGGGCGGACGGAAGATCCCTGAATGAAGGAGGCTTCAGGGCGGGGGGGGCCAGTCCAGCCTGAGCCAGGGCCCCAGGGAAGTGAGGGACGGGGCTGGGCGGGGCCCCCAGATCTCTATCAGCCTAATAAGCGCCTTCCTTCTGCCCGCCCCATGGGCTGCAGCACTAGACACCCCTGCTAAGCAGACCCACGGGCAGCGGGGTGACCGGCATTGGTTCTGGGGCCCCCAGTGGGTGGGAGCGAGGGTACAGAGCCCGACACAAACTCCCGTCCAACGCGTGCTGCCTGGCCATTCCTCCCCGGGCCGAGGGGCAGGCTGT
The DNA here is from genome assembly GCF_008692635.1 of Crocuta crocuta. Classification (NCBI taxonomy): domain Eukaryota; kingdom Metazoa; phylum Chordata; class Mammalia; order Carnivora; family Hyaenidae; genus Crocuta; species Crocuta crocuta. The sequence continues at coordinate 9,594,627 of NW_027533258.1, read as the reverse complement.
GGCCACAGCGGGCAAAGACAGCTCACCTTCCTGCTCCAGCGCCCTTGAGCAGAAGGGTGGCAGGTGGCGACCTGACCTCGGGACGCTAGGGCGCAGAGAGGCTCCAGGGAGGGGTGATCAGGGAGGGAGAGAGGGTGTCTGTCTCTTCCTGCAAGGCCACGATCAGCTGAGGAGGGGGCGTGGGGGGCGCACACACAACTAGATGACAGTTGGAGCAAAACTGGGGGCACAAGAAATGCGCTAAGGGGTGGTCACGTAATCTGTAGTTTCATCATCACGGAATTCTACGCCGCAATTTTTTTTTTAATTTTTTAAATCTTTATTTATTTTTGAGAGAGAGACAGTGTGAGCAGGGGAGGGTCAGAGAGAGAGGGAGACACAGAATCTGAAACAGGCTCCAGGCTCTGAGCTGTCAGCACAGAGCCCGACGCGGGGCTCGAACCCACGAACCGTGAGATCATGACCTGAGCTGCAGTCGGCCACTTAACCGACTGAGCCCCCCAGGCGCCCCTACACCGCAATTTAAAACAAGCAATCAAACAAACCAACAAACCACGGTGTGGCTGAATCTGACAAAGATTGAGTGAAAGATGCCACACGTAAAAGGGTACATGTATCATTCCATTCATAGGAAACTTGAGGACGGACAAAACCATGCAACTGTCTTTTTTTTTTTAATTTTAAATGTTTTATTTATTTTTTCGAGAGAGAGACAGAGCACGAGCTGGGGAAGGGGCAGATGGGGGGTGGGGGGGGGGGG
>NW_027533258.1:9586145-9593833 GCF_008692635.1 Crocuta crocuta | reverse complement strand
GAGAGCGTGCACGAGCAGGGGAGGGGCAGAGAGAGGGGGAGACACAGAATCCGAAGCAGGCACCAGGCTCGAAGCTGTCAGCACAGAGCCCGATGCAGGGCTCGAACCCACGAACTGCGAGATCATGACCTGAGCTGAGATCAAGAGTCGGACACTTAGCCGACTGAGGCCCACAGATGCTCCTCTTTAATTTTATAAAGTACTCATCCTTGCCTCCCCCACCTCAATCCCCCCACACACACAAAAAAATCCCCATGAAGCTGAGGAGAGGATTGGAATCAAGGTTGCGCTCCAAGAAACTTGGGTTTGTCTGGAAGCAAATCATTCCTTCTTGCCTTCAGGAGATGTTTCTGGATGTTTCTGGAGCACACAGAGCTCCAGGCACCGTTCTAGGTGTGCAGATGCACCGAAGAAGCGAAATACTCACAGAGCTTCCTGAAGCCGGAAGAGAAGGAAACAATCATTTGTCTGATTGGACAGGAAGTGCTCTGCAGAAAATCCAGAGCGGGAAGGGAGGTGGGGTTGGGGGCTAGTGTCCCATAGAATCGCAGACGCAGGAGGCACGCAGACTGGGGGGCGGGGAGGGGCATGACAGAGCTGAGTGTAGAGAGGTGTGGGGACCGCCGTTAGATTATGAGAGAGGGTGGGAGAGTGAGGGGAGGGTCACACTCCCATCCACCCTGCCCAGACCTGCCTTCTATCTTTCCGCCCTTAGGGACAGCTCGTGCCAGCCAGGAAGCACCATCTCAGATGCCCTCTGAACGGTCACCCTTCCTCACCGCCGAGGGAAGGTCACACAGCGCCCTGGGGGCCAAGGTAGGGCCAAAGCGGGCTGGGATTCTGAGATGGAGAGACGATTCCAGAAGGTTCTGGATTGGGTGAGGAATGGGATGAAGTTGGAGTTTAGGAGTGAAATGCCCTTTGTTTTTTGTTTGTTTGTTTGTTTGTTTTTATTTCTAGGAGAGAGAGAGAGAGAGACAGCGTGAGCAGGGGAGGGTCAGAGAGAGAGGGAGACACAGACTCTGAAACAGGCTCCAGGCTCTGAGCTGGCAGTCAGCACAGAGCCCGACGCGGGGCTCGAACCCACGAACCACGAGATCATGACCCAAGCGAAAATCGGACGCTTAACCGACTAAGCCACCCAGGCGCCCCAAAAGTGAAATGACCTTTGTAAGACCCAGCTGTGCTCAGGTCACCCGCACCCCGTCCAACCCCAGCTCAAGCCTGGCAGTGACTCCCTCCGGCCTTCTGGGTAGTGATGTAGTTCCCACGGCCTCAGAGACCTCATTCCCCCGGGGCCCCTGTGCTCTCTTGTGTCTGGACTACGTGCCTTCCGGTCACCACCAGCAGATGCTAACGGAGCCCCTACGTTGTGCCCAGCAGGCACGATGTCAGGCCCTAGGCACACACTGTAAACAAAGCAAATTACTGCCCTTCCCCCCGGAGCTTACATTCTAGCAGAGGACACAGATAATGCTGTGCGCTGACGAAGGAAATGAAATCTCATGCTACATAGTGACAAGCGTTGAAGAGAAAAAACAAAGCAGGGATGGACGTGATAAAATGCACGGGAGCAGGGGTGCCTGGGTGGCTCAGTCGGTTAAGTGTGCGACTCTTGATTTCGGCTCAGGTCATGATCTCACGGTTGTGAGATGATCGAGCCCCGAGCGCTGAGCCCGCTTGGGATTCTCTCTCTCCCTCTCTGCCCCTCCCCTGCTCACTCCTATGCACAAGTGTTCTCTCTCTCTCTCTCAAAAATAAATAAATAAACATTTTTTTAAAAAGTATCAGGGATGGGGTACCTGGGTGGCTCAGTCGGTTAACCGTCCGACTTTGGCTCAGATTGTGATCCCGCACTCCGAGAGTTCGAGCCCCACATCTGCCTCTGTGCTGACAGTTCGGAGCCTGGAGCAGCCTGGAGCCTGCTTTGGAGTCTACGTCTCTGTCTCTCTCTGCCCCTCTCCCACTCACACTCTATCTTTCTCTCCTAATAAATAAACATTTAAAAAATATATATTAAAAAATGTATAAGGAAGCAAACATTAGATACAGAGGGGCCAGGGAAGCACTCTTTGACAAGTGGACTTTTGAGTAAAGATAGGAAGGAAGTGAGGTCAGAACCCCCCCCCCTTCCAACCACAGGGCCTTTGCACATGCTATCCCACTCTACCTCTTGGACCTGGTTAAGTTTCCTCTCCCTTCTGATCTTAACGTGATCATTGCTTCATCAGGGAAGGCTAAATGTAACTATTAATGGCTCTCAGGGTACCACAGCTAACATCTTTGATTGATGCCCATCTTCCCCTAGATTAGATTGTCATTTACATGGACTTTCTCCCTATCTCCTGGCACAGTACCTGGCACCTGGGTGACTCTTGAAACATGATTCTTTTTATTTTTTTAATGTTTATTTATTTTTGAGAGAGAGAGAGAGCAAGCAGGGGAGGGGCAGAGAAAGAAGGACACAGAATCCCAAGCAGGCTCCATGCTGTCAGCACAGAGCCCGACGTGGGGCTCAGACTCACAAGCCGTGAGATCGTGACCTGAGCCGAAACCAAGAGTCAGATGCTCAACCCACTGAGCCACCCAGGCACCCTGACACATGATTCTTAATAGTTCGATGGGCTGGTGATGACAAGGTGAGGTCTGGGAAGCGCATCCGTGGTGGGACAGGAATTGGTAAGACGCAGAGAGGAGAGCTGGACTGGGGTTAGCGTGAGGCATGGGGGGGAGGGTAGGGNATCCTGATGGTGCCAATTTGTATCCTAAGATGCAAATTCCATGCGCTCTCCCAGCCTCCCACCCTGCAGCCGCACCTCTTTCCTCGAGACTGTGCCCCCAGGGGNAGGCCCCCCTGCGGCAGAGTCCAGGGCCGCAGGGGTGAGAGACCCGCCTTAACCTCCGATTCCAGCGGCAGAGAGAGGGGGGTGTGGGGAGCGGGACCAGGGCAGGGAGCTGTCGCGGGGAGCAGTGTCTGCGGGTCATCACAAACGGCGGCCCCCGAAGCTGCCTCCTCAAATCTCCGCTCAGCCGAGCCCCCTGTCCCCCCCAAAACACGCAGGAGCGGCGCCTCTGCGTTTGATCGGGGCCAGAGTCTCGAGTGGGGAATTAGATCTCTGAGGGAAACAGACGCAGATGAGGGCGGAGGGGATGCGAGCGTGGCTGGGGACACGGACGGGACAGGCGTGAGAACGCGGCCGGGCCAAAACATGGATGCGTGACGCTGGGTAGATGCTCGCCCGGCTGCAGAACTGGTTCTCCTGGGCCAGGGCTGGACCAGAGAGCAGGGGAGGCACCTGGGAGGGATGCGAGCTCGCTGGCTCGGCTCGCAACGGCCACCCACACAGGAAGCTGAGTCCTCGCTGCTGGGGGCCCCTCTGCTCACCCCGCCCCAGCCCTGCAAGGCAGGGAGCGAGCCTTGGGGCCCCACCCCCCCGAGACACAGAAGGAAAAAAAAAACAAATGGGGTCAGTCTCCTGCTTAAAACTCGCCAGAGCATAAGACGGTAGTGCCCTTAGAATCGAACCCGAGGACTTCCTGTGGGCTTGGGCACTGGGCGGGACCATCTTGCGCCCACCCCCTGTCACCTTATCTCAGCCACTTTGGCTTTGTCTCCAGTCCTCAAACACATGCCCTGAAGGGGCCTGGCACCTTCCCATCCTGGCTCGCACCACCTCCCCGGGCTCCGTGCTCCCCCACGAAGCCCCCCCCCCCACGGTCCCCAGTCCTGCTGACACATCGGGGTTCCTCTCCCAGCCCTGCCCGAAACCACCCGAAGGATCGTTCGCTGCTTCCCGATGACTGTGTCTGGGGACACGGCGGCCGTGAGGGAAGCGGATCCTGGAACGTCAACCCTGGAAGGGACTTTCCAGGTCTTCTTGTCTGGCCCGTTTATCTGAGACGTTTGGGCCACTGAGGCTGACGCACTTGCTCAAGGCCAGCTGGGAAGAGAGAGAGGCTGGGTGCTCCCCACGATGTGGGTCGCCTTCCAGGCCATACAGGGGTCCAGCGTGTAGGCTGGAGGAAGCCCCCGGCTGATGGCCGCCAGCCTCTTCCCCACATCCTGTCCCCAGACGTTCCCAGAGCCCGGGCAGAATCCTACGTGCAGCTGGGTGTCTCTCCCCAGAAACTTTTCCTCCGAGCTGGCTTTCTGGGAACCAGATTCCAGTGACCCACCTCCGTCCCTACCTCTCCGGCTCGGGGGCATTTTTAGTATGGGCATGCTTTCCGATGCTCACTTTGGTCCCCACCAAGGAGTGTCTGGCTTTCTGGAGGGACAGGCTGCCCAGACAGCATGAGCAGGGGAGGGGCAGAGAGAGAGAGAGAGAGAGAGAGAGAGAGAGAGAGCAGGAGAATCCCAAGCAGGTGCCTCACGGTCAGCACAGAGCCCGACGCAGGGCTCGAACTCACGAACCGTGAGATCGTGACCTGAGCCGGAACCGAGAGCCTGAGTGTGCTCTGACGCCGCATCCTGCTGTTCAAAGTCAAAGGCCAAGTTTAAGGACGCCCGAGCGTCCAGCCTCGGCCACCATCCTGGCCACAAAGGGCTGCCCCTGGGTGGTTCTTAGCCTTTTGATCTTGTTCTAAAGTGAACAAAACCGGGGAATTTGGGCTAAATTCTTTGGTTGGAACCTGCCAGTGANGGGGGGACGGTCTCTTCTCTGATGTGAAAACCTGATCCCTTTCCTGCCCTGACCCTCGTCCCCTTCCACCCGCCCACTCATGAAGGGAGAAGGGGTTTGGTTGAATAGGGAGAAGATTCTCGGGCCTGATGGGGACAGGGACGGGCAGTGCTTCCCTCTGCGTCTGTAGGTCAGTGGCTGCTCCAGAGTTTTGACATAGCCGTGGCCCTGGGGGCCCTGGGCTGGCAGTTCAGGGGGTGCGGTCGGTCCTGAGCCCACGGAGCTGTGTTTGTACAGCAGCCCCTTTCTGGCATCTCCAACCTGGCAGCCATGGCAGCAAGTGGGTCCCCACTTGGCTATGAACGCGGGGGGTTGTCTGCAGGGGGTGAGACTCCGCAGCCCGGCAGAGCCCTCGCCTGGGTGACTCTCTGGATGGGCCCCCAGTTACTGTGACAGGAAGTCCGTGTGATTGATTCCCTTGCCACCGGCGCTGTAGGGATGGAGGGACTGTTACCTGTCACTGTCCGAAGACACTGTGACTCTGGCCACAGAGAGGCTGTGACCAGGGTTCGGTCAGACACAGAATTTGCCTCTAGAGGAGGTAGGGAGGCTAGCCCTGAAGTCAAGGGACACGGGGTCCAGGGAAGGTGTGGAGGGGCCGTGGAGAGAGAAGATATGGATGACGGACCTGAGGGAGATCTCTGATTTTTTTTAAGTTTATTTATTTTGAGAGAGATAGAGAACAGGGGAGGGGCAGAGAGAGAGCAGGGGAGGGGCAGAGACAAAGGGAGAGAGAGAGAAGAGAGAGAATCCCAAGCAGCCTCTGCGCTGTCAGCACAGAGCCGGACACGGGGCTCGAACCCACGAACCATGAGATCATGACCTGAGCAAAAAACCACGAGTCAGACGCTTGACCGGTGGGGCTCCCAGGCGCCCCAACACAGGTCTCTGATTCGATGAGCTTCAGACTCCCCAGATCACCACCTATGTCGGGTCGGGTTTGATTCCACTGAGGTGACAAACAACCCCACAATCTCAACGGGGGGACCCAGTGCAAGGGTACCTCTTGCTGGGCTCCACCAGACGGCAGGTGCCCACTGGGGAGGTGACCCCCTTCCCCCCTGCCGCTTGGAACTCATCGTGACTCCACCCACTGCAGAGGGCTGGGGACCGAGTCTTCCCTGTGTCCAGAAGGGCGACCTGACCCCAGGGGCACACCCAGAAGCTGGCTTCGTAGGCTTTGCAAAATACCTACTTTTTTCCTATCAGCCCTTTGAGTCTGGATATCCCTTGGCCTCCTGAGGGATGACACGCTCTGGGAGGCGACGGCAGGGATGTGGGGCCTGGCTAGGCGCTGGGTTGAGCTGGGAGGCTCCCTGTCCCCAGAACAGATGACCAGGGGCTCACTGCTGCCCCTCCCTTCTCCAGCCTCCTGCGGCCCCAGCCCCCTGCACGCACACGCGCCAAAACCACAATGAAATGGGAGCCGAATCTGTTGGGATTTATTGAATTCACTGGTCTCGAGGACAGAAAACAAAGGAAGGAAGGTGGGAGAGTGAGGTGCAGACAAGAGCTGGGGAGGGACACCCCACCGCCTTCCCAGGGCAGGGAGCGAGCCCTGAACAGCTAGGGGTTGGGTCTAACTCTTTTTTTCTATGTTTTCTTATTTTGATGGGGCTGCAGAGAAAGAGGGAGAGAGAGAACCCCAAGCACGTTCTGGTCTCCCAGCACAGAGCCCACTACGGGGCTCGAACTCACGCACCGTGAGATCATGACTTGAGCCAAAATCAAGAGTCCGAAGCTTAAGTGACCGAGCCACCCAGGCACCCCAGGCTGGGCCTAATTCTAACCCTCCCCTTAAAGATGCTGACCTCAAAGGGGACCACGTGGCAGACCCAGGACACGCATCCTTTCTTGCCCGCTTTCCAGGCTTTTCCGGAGAGGGACGTTAGATAGGTTGGCCTTAGGAATGGAAGAGAGCGGAAACAAAGAGTCAAGGTGAGAGGGGGCTGGGGGAGGGGAGAGCTCAGTGTCCCCGTGGGGTTCCCCGTGGGAGGAGGTAGGTTTTCACAGGAGAGGGAAGTAAGAGGCTGCCCCAAGGGGACCAAAGGGTGACAGGGGCTCCCCCTTCTCGAAGGGCCTCTTGTGCGTTTGACCTCAGCCAGCGGCTCCTCGCCCTGGACGCCGGCCGCGCATCCTCAGGCTTGAGCCTGTCTTCTCCAGGGGCAGCAGGAGGGTTAAATGGAGACGCTGTTCTCCACGGCGGGGGGGTCCAGGTAAGGGTAGGGCAGCGCCAGGCCCTGGTTCCGCTCGCGGACCTCCCGCGAGATCTGGGCCAGGCGGCTCTGGAAGGCGGCGATGCTCCGCCGGGGGGCCTCCTCGGTGAAGTGCTGGTCCGGGTAGGTGCCCAGGGGCCGCTGGGAGAAAGTCGGGGTGGCGGTCAGGAGGGGACCCGGAGTGGTGAAGGATGTGCCACTATATAGTCAGGGTGGCTTCTAAGGGCGTGGCCCGGCCACGGCGGCTGCCCGTGCAATCCCTTCAGGCCACCTCTCCAGACAACCTGCAGGAGCCCCCTCCCCCTCCCCAACCCGCACCCGCACCCCCAACACCCAGGGAGCCTGGGACCCGGGAGAGGGGGAGCCTGAGGTTAGTGCTCCCTCTGCTGGTAACCCTCTGCCTGTCACTGTGACTCGGAGACCATTTCTGCACCTGCAAGCGGATGGATGGACCAGAACATCTTTAAAGGTCCCTTCCGGGGGCGCCTGGGGGGTCAGTCGGTTAAGCCTCCCACTTGGGCTCAAGTGATGATCTCACGGGGTTCAAGCCCCGCAGCGGGCTCTGTGCTGACAGCTCGGAGCCTGGAGCCTGCTTCAGATTCTGTGTCTCCCTCTCTCTCTGCCCTTCCCTGCTCGTGCTCTGTCTCTGTCTCTCTCAAAAATAAATGAACATGAAAAAATTTATAAAATAATAAAATAAAGGGCCCTTCCAGTGCCTGGCCCCCTGCTCTGTGAACTAAAAGAGCACAACCGGGTTCTTGGCACAAATCAGCACCGCATGTTAATAACA
>NW_027533258.1:9580463-9586045 GCF_008692635.1 Crocuta crocuta | reverse complement strand
CCGCATGTTAACATGTTAGGAGACCCACATAAGCACGCCCCTGCGTATATGGCCAAGAATACACCTGTCACCTCACCTGGTTCAAGTCAAAATTCAGCTCCTGAAGATAACCTGTTCTGAGGCGTCCCGCCAGCCATCCCCACGCCACCTCCACACCCTGTCACGCTTTACGGCGTGGCCAACAGCCAGCGGGATACATCGCAATGAACCACAGTGAGTGTCATCTGTGACAGNATATTTAAAAATTCTTGGTCTTGGGGTGCCTGGGTGGCTCAGTCGGTTAAGTGTCCGACTTCGGCTCAGGTCATGATCTCAAGGTCTGTGGGTTCGAGCCCCACGTCGGGCTCTGTGCTGACAGCTCAGAGTCTGGAGCCTGTTTCAGATTCTGTGTCTCCCTCTCTCTCCAACCCTACCCTGCTCATGCTGTCCCTCTCTCTCAGAAATAAGTAAAACATTAAAAAAAATTCTTGGTCTGGTTTTACTGCCCTGACTGGACCCTTCACCCGAGCACCCCAGGACATTGATCATGACGCACATTACTTTGTCGTGCCTGACTTTACATGGAGGCCTCCGCTGCTTTACCATAAATGCAGTGTTTCCTGAAATATACTTTTTTTAATGTTTATTGTATTTATTTTGAGAGGGAGAGAGATCGAGTGCAAGCAGGGGAGGGGCAGAGAGAGAGAGGGAGAGAGACAGGATCCCAAGCAGGCTACGAGCCATCAGCACAGAGCCCGATGCAGGGCTTGGACTCACGAACCGTGAGATCATGACCTGAACTGAAACCAAGAGTCAGATGCTTAACTGACGACTGAGCCACCCAGGTGCCCCCTCTGAAACATACTTTTTCTGAAAACTCAGCTTGGGAGTTTCCTTACACTGAGTTTTTATTAGCAATGACTATTCACGCTTATCAAATGCTTCTTCCATATATCCAGATGATTATATAGGGTGTTGCTTTACTGATGTAATAAATCACATCGCTAGATTGCATAAGGTTGAATCGACATTTCATTTCCAGAATAAGCTAGACTTCCTCATGGTATGTGATTTGTTTTACTATTTGGCCTGCATTGGCTGCTGACATATTTTCAAGATTGTTGCAGCTGACTGGAGCAAGTTTATAATTTTATTTTCTTAATTAGAGTTAACATGTTGCAAGCACTTGACATGGGCTGTCAAGATGGCACTGCAATCCTGTAAGACTGTGCTCTTATTATTCTCACCTTACAGATGAAGAAACTGAGGCTTAGAGAGGCCCGATTACATATTCAGGGTCACATAGGCGGGAAGTGTGGATCTGAGGCTGGAACTTTCTCCTTGAAATCCATTGCCCTTTTTTTTTTTTTTCTTACAGTTTACTTATTTGAGAGAGAGAGAGAGCAGGGCAAGAGCTGAGAGAGAGGGAGACACAATCCAAAGCAGGCTCCAGGCTCTAAGCTGTCAGCACAGAGCCTGACATGAGGCTCAAACTCATGAACCGTGAGATCATGACCTGAGCCAAAGCCGGACACGTAACCGACTGAGCCCCCCAGACACCCCGCTACACTTCCCTCTTAATGGCACCACCTTGGGGGTACTGGCATCAAGGTTCCCAGTAAAATGATTTGGGAAGCTTCCACTTTCTTTTCTATACTTTCAAGCAGTTTGAATGATTTAGGAATAACTTGTCCTTGAAGGTTTAGCAGAATCTCCCTTTGAAAGGAGTGGGATCCGATCTTTTACACCTTTTCTGTGTATGTGTATGGTTTTCACCTCTTCTGGTGTTTTCTTTATCGTTGTCCTAGAAAATCCTCTCTTTCAAATGAGTTTGCATAAAACTGCAAGTAGCATGTCCTGTTCGTTTGTTCAATTTTCTCAATTTGGGGCTGTATGCCTTTCCATTCCTAATGTTGTAATCTATGCTCTCTTATTTCTCTGGATTCGGACTTGTCCCTGGTCTCTTTATTATATTAGTCTTTTCAAAGGCTAACTTACATGTCTTTTTTTTAATGTTTTTTATTTATTTCTGAGAAACAGAGAGAGAGAGAGCATGAGCAGAAAAGGGTCAGAGAGAGAGGGAGACACAGAATCTGAAACAGGCTCCAAGCTCTGAGCTGTCAGCACAGAGCCCGATGCGGGGCTCGAACCCACGAACCATGAGATCATGACCTGAGCCAAAGTCAGATGCTTAACCGACTGAGCCACCCAGGTGCCCCTCACTTATACGTCTTACCTACCAGATTAACATCTAATTTCTTTTTTTTTTTTAAATATTTTTATTTATTTCTAGGAGAGAGAGACAGTATGAGCAGGGGAGGGTCAGAGAGAGAGGGAGATACAGACTCTGAAACAGGCTCCAGGCTCTGAGCTGGCAGCCAGCACAGAGCCCGACGCGGGGCTTGAACCCACGAACCGCGAGATCATGACCTAAGCGAAAGTCGGACGCTTAACCGACTAAGCCACCCAGGCGCCCCAGATTGACATCTAATTTCTAAAGCTATAGTGCAGCAGTCCAAAAAAGCAGGACAGAAAATGACAGGCTTGGTTCAAAGCCTACTTACTCTGTGACCTTGGGCTACTTGCTTCACATCTCTGAAACTCAGTTTTCTCTCCTGTCAAATGCAACTACCATTTGGGGCACCTGGCTGGCTCCGTCGGCCGAACGCACAGCTTTTGATCTCGTGTTTGTGAGTTTGAGACCCACGTTGGGTGTAGAGATTACTTAAAAGCTTTTTAAAATTCTTTTTAAAATGCAACTACCACTTACTGAACACTTAAGACACCAGGCTCTGTATTAGGCATTTTGAATACAGCCCCTTACTTACTTTGTGATTTACAATAGTGTACATAAGGGATCTGATTTAGTGACTGGGATATGATGGATCCCTGAGAAGCAATAGCTGCTGATGCTGTTATCATTTTCAAGGTTAGACTCCCCACTGGCTTATAGGAGGGAACCTTCTACCCTCATCATCTGCAGGGGACAGCTTGGACTTGAGGCTGGCATCAGAAAGAGGGGAAGGCAGTCTTGGGGGACTGAGGCCAAACCTATGGAATCTGACTATCTGCAAGTAGGGTGTCAGAACCGAGTTAAATTATCTGATACCCAGGAGTACCTGGGTGGCTCAGTCAGTTAAGCGTTTGGCTCAGGTCATGATCTCACGGTTCGTGGGTTCGAGCCCCACGTCAGGCTCTGTGCTGACAGCTCAGAGCCTGGAGCCTGCTTCGGATTCTGTGTCTCCCTCTCTCTCTCTGCCCCTCTCCCACTCATACTCTGTCTCTCTCTCAAAAATAAAAAAATGAAACACTGAAATTACCTGACACCCAGCTGGTGTGGGAGAATCATGTGGCGTGGGAACACCCCACACACATTTAGTGGCCAGAAGTACTGAGTGAGAGGACTGAGAAGAGTAACAGAGTATTGTGTGAGTAGAACAAAAAACCCCAGAGTTTTCCCTTCATAACGACAAAGATGAATGTCTCCAAGTCCTTGGGAAATGGGACCAGAAAGGAGCAGGACCCAGGGACCGACCCTGGCGTCCCCGGGCTACCAAGTGGTAATTAACGCTCATCAGGGAGATAACACACAGGGGAGCCAAGCACAAGAAATGAGGAGATTCCCGAGATGTGAGCAAGACCAAGAGGCAGAGGCAGGGCCAGTGCCCCAGCGTGTGAACGGAAATGATGGCAACTGGTGATCAAAGGGCTGTTCCCCAGGCCACGCCAGGCTCCTGCCTCCAACACGGCCCCTCCCAGCCATCCACACGGCCAGGAAGGCACTCGTGCTGAAACACAAATTCAGCCGTGTCATCCCAGGCTTAATGGTCTTCGGTGGCTTCCCCACCCTCCTCTGAATGAACACTGTGCCCGCACCGAACCATGTGCAATCGCACCAACACACCAATGGACTGACCTTCACGTCTTTTCACTTGGTTGTGCCCTTCCTCTTGCTTAGCAACTAAACCTGCCCTTCCTTTGCCTGTCAAGCTCCGACTTGTCCTGCAAGTTTCAGCTTCGACGTCACTTCCTCCAAGAAGCCTTCCCGGGTTCACCCAGACTCGGTCAGGTTCCACAAGTCCCCATTGTCACCCCTACCACGAGACTAAGCTCATGAGGATAGGGTTCGGATCTGCCCACCAACATCTGACATGTTGCAAATGCTCTAGAAGAAGTACATGCCCGTACATAAATGATTCCTACGATGCTGTTGTGCTCTTTTGCGCTTCTCTGTGTATCTCTTCAACAAGGCCATAGGATTCTTGAAGGCGGGAAGGTCTCACTCAACTCCCTACGCCTGGTCCCCAGTGTCATGTTGACATATGGGAGGTATCCAAAATAATGTGTGTTCAGTGTTCAGATGAATGGATGAGCAGTTAATGAATGAATGATGGATGGATGGATAAGCAGATGGGTGGATAGACGGATGGATGGATGGATGAATAGATGGGTAGATGGATGGGTAGATGGATGGATGGTGGATGGATGGATGGATGGATCGATGGACAGATGGGTGGATGGATGAACAGAAGGGTGGATGGATGAATAAATGGATGGGTAGATGGATGGATGGTGGATGGATGAATGAGTGGATGGATGGACAGATGGGTAGATGGATGAACAGAAGGGTGGATGGATGAATAGATGGATGGGTAGATGGATGGTGGATGGATGGACGGACGGATGGATGGACAGATGGGTGGATAGATGAACAGAAGGGTGGATGGATGAATAAATGGATGGGTAGATGGATGGGTGAATGGATGGATGGTGGATGGATGGATGGACAGATGGATGCATGGATGAACAGATGGATGCATGGATGGATAAATGGGTAGACAGCTGAACAGATGGGTGGATGGATTGGTAAGCTGGCAAATTCAATGGATGTTGTGCTCTAACCACGAAGCTGGTATTTGCTTCATTGTATGTCTTTGGGGACCAAATATCATTTCCTAGAGAAACTGAGGGACCCAAAACGGCTCAGCAGTGGACATAAACGGCAGCACCCGGTCCCCAATCCCCTCTGGAAACCATTGGCACTGCCCAGGTCCTGTAAGCCCCCACCCCCACCCCACCCCACCCCACCTTCTATACACACCTGGTCCTTGGGCTCCTGGCTGACCAACCAGAAGAGGAGAAGGTTGTTACAGGTGATGTTCACTTCTGGAAGGGTGTCTAGGTAACTCTTCAGGGTGGCGGTCCCCTTGGTCTGGGGTGGGGGCTGCCTCATGGACGACGGGGTATTGGGCATCCAGGCCCCAAAGTCATGCTGTAGGGACCCCGCCCCAGATGAGGCAGCTGGCCAGAGCGGGGAACCGGCTCCTTCATCATCCCTGACCCTGGCTCTACCACCCCAGTTCCCGCAGTTGGGAAATGAGGACATGGTGGAAAGGGAAGAGAGGGAGGAGTATAGGGTAGAAAGTTCCAGAAGTGGGGTAGGAGGCTCACCCCTGGTCACTCCCCACCCGATGTTCTAGCACCGGGTGGAGTGAATCACCAAGGACGGAGCAGAACCCAGAGAGGAGGTGACCCCAGCAAAGGGCCTTGGGCTTGCAGGCCACCCAGAGCGAGCTGATACTCTACCCGGCCGCGTCCCCGCC
>NW_027533258.1:9570051-9580431 GCF_008692635.1 Crocuta crocuta | reverse complement strand
CCCCCCCGCCCCACAGCCTCACCTGCCCGCTGTTGACCGCGGCATGCTGGGCGGAGCAGTTGAAGATGATGGCAGTGAGGAACTTCACCAGCTCTCCTGGAGTGCACAGCCTGCGTGGGAAGCCTGGGCATGGGAGGAAGGGGACAGGGTGTCGAGGGAGGGCGTGGGCCTCCCCGGGGCGGCTCGGGAGCTGGGGGCCCACCACAAGGGGCAAGTGAGGACGCGAGCGCTGAGCATTTGGCCACCACTGGCTTCTGACTATGATTAGGAGTGGACTGAGGTGAGGGATGGTCACGCGGGCTCTGAAGGAGGTCTGCATACGAGCTGGGTGCTGGGATCAGACCAGAAAACGCCCAGCCAGCACAGCTCACGACGGAGAAGCCAAGTCCAAGCTGACAGTCCAGGGGCCTCTGCTCCTTGATTGCCAAGAAGCCCCCGATATCTGCAGCCCCCGATAGCACTTAAGGTTTGAATTCTCCCCAGTTCATCAAGATTTGTCAAAGCACCCAGTAGCGGATCACCCACCGTGGGGCTTAGTGACAGAGACAGATGACCAGAGTGTCACTCATAAGCTCGCAGTGACAGAAGCAGAGGTAGGGCGGGGGGAGGGGGGGCTCCAAAGCCAGGGTTTGGCTCTTTGAGGAAAGAAACAGGCACTGAGGTCAAAGCACTCAGGGGAGACTTTCCTATGGGAAGAGAAGGGGACTCCCTGAGTTGAAGAGTGGGTGAGCTTTTTTTTTAAATTTTTTAAATGTTTTACTTACTTCTGAGAGAGAGAGAGACAGCATGAGCAGGGGAGGGTCAGAGAGAGAAAGGGAGACACAGAATCTGAAACAGGCTCCAGGCTCCGAGCTGTCAGCACAGAGCCCGACGCGGGGCTCGAACCCATGAACCGTGAGATCATGACCTGAGCCGAAGTCTGACGCTTAACTGACTGAGCCACCCAGGCGCCCCAGGTGGGTGAGCTTTGAACGGAAAAAAAGATGACAGAGGAAGGCATTATGTGGCTCAGACTGAGGTCCTCTTTCCCTGTACATCACTGATCTCGTCCAAATCCATGGCTCTAGCCGCTTCCCACTGGCCGGCGACTTCCAAGTTCACATCTCCAGCTCCACCTGGATCCCGACTCTAGGCACGGCCATGGCCATACGTCGGCAGCCGCTACCTGATGGCCTGACTTGGGCAGCCTCGAGGCCTCCCGGACAACCTCTGCAAAACCTGATGCTTGACTCCCTCCCCCACGGTGCCCCAAGCCCGGCCCTCCCACGGCGGTCTCATTCTGGCATCTTCGTACGGTTGCTCAGGCCAACATCTGGGCCCTCCTTTCTGTTTCTCTCGGATCGCTCAGATCAGCCGGTACTTCCAGGGGCCGATCTGGTGTCACCACCGTCGGGCTCCACCACATCCCTCCTGCATGAACCCGCCTGGTTCCAAACTTGCCCCTGACAGCCGTTCTTCAAGTGACAGCCAGAGCGCCTGGCCCTTTAGAATTGTAAGTCTGATCATGTCACTCCTTGCTAAAACCCGCTATGGGCCCCCAACCCCCTCACCTTACCAGTGCCCTACTCGATCGGGCTCTCATTTCTTCTTGGACTTTATTTCCTTCCCTTCTGTTCTCTCACCTTCTCTACTCAGCCATGCAGGCCTTCCTGATATTCCGTAAGCCTACCGGCACATGTCCACCCCAGGACCTTTGCACTTGCTCTACCTCTGCCTGTAGAGTCTTAGGCCAGTTATCCACCAAACTCTCTCCCTCACTTCCTTCAGGTCTCTAGTCAAACATCGCCTCCTCCAGAGAGAGCTTCCCTGACCACCTATCTGAACCCACTCCCCTTCCTCAATACGCTCTTTCATTTTTCTGGGTGCTCATAACCAACCACCGAACATATGTGTTTCTTTATCATCAGAGTCTCCCCACAAGGATGTTAAGCTCCATGAAGGTCAGGATTTTTGTCTGTCACGTTCACTGCCAAACCCCAGCACCTAGAACAATACTTAATATGAAGAGCCCCGTAATTATTGGTTGAGTGTAGTGAATGCCTAAGATGGTACGAAGGCAGGGTGGGAAGGAATGTTCCAGGCCAGGCGGTTTCTGGGCAGAATTTCAGAGGATTACCGGGGCGGTGGCCCCTCAGGGCAAGCAGCAAGGGGCTGAGGAAGGTGAGGCCTGTAGAGAGACAGCTGCTATAATGCAGAGACTGGGTGGTGACAGTGGGTCAAAGATGGCGTCAAGGCTCACAGTCAAGAGAGAGCGAGGCAGAGGGGGTCGGAGGAAGGACCAGGCACCTGACGGGGGGCGTGTGGGAATTTTCCGAAGGCTCTCTTCGTGGTCGACAGTCTAACCCTGAGGGCTGAGATGAAGAGGGAGGGAGGTCAGACGAGCTGTGGGAATTTTTCTGTCACTCCTATAGTTTATTTGTTCCCCTTGAAACATGGAAGCAAAAGTCATCCTGGCTGAGCTGATTAGTGAGTGTGTCTTACCTTAAAACAGGAACTACGAGAAGGCTGCACTGTTGGAAAAGACGTGTGTCAAGGTGAAGAATGTTCTGATGTATTAGGTCAGAGACAAGTTTCAGAGTGTAAGATAGGAGAGGGGCGCCTGGGTGGCTCAGTCCGTTAGGCCTCTGACTCTTGATTTCAGCTCAGGTTATGATCCCACAGTTTGTGAGTTTGTGCCTCGCCGTCGGGCTCTGTGCTGACAGCGTAGCGTGGAGGCTGCTTTGGATTCTCTCTCTCTCTCTCTCTCTCTGTCCCCCTGCCCCTCTCCCAGCCTGTGCTCTCTCTCTTTCTCAAAATGAATAAACATTTAAAAATTATAATAATGATAGGGGCACCTGGGTGGCTCAGTCAGTTAAGTGTCTGACTTTGGCTCAGGTCATGATCTCACGGTTCATAAGTTCGAGCCCCGCATCGGGCTCTGTGCTCAGAGCCTGGAGCCCGCTTCGGATTCTGCGTCTCCCTCTCTCTCTGCCCCTCCCCGGCTCGAGCTCTGTCTCTCTGTCTCTCAAAAATAAACATTAAAAACTTTAAAAATAATAATAAAGTAAGATAGGGGAGCCAACCAACAGTAAGTAGATTCCCCCCATCCCGGGTCTTAAACAAGAAACAGCTCCACATAGAAACAAAACAAAACAAACCTGCCTTTAGGGGAGAAGCTTTCAGGACTAGGCCAGCCCAGGGTAACAGTGGGCTTGCAAAGCAGGGGACAGGTCATCCTTTAAATATCCCGAAGAGACCTGGCTGTCACCACCTTAACCCAGAAATCACTCTGGGCATCACTGATACTGAGATAACCGGACACTATTTGCTTCCCCGTGTGACGCAGTGAGAACAAAGCATCACTTGGGAAATATTCTTGCCCCAAACATTTAACCTTTAGATGTTACTTCCCATTGACAGAATACACAGTAGGTCGAGGAGCGAGATGAACGACCTCACGAGGAAGCCATTAGATTAATTTGGAAGGTGACACATTCTGCAGGACAGCTAGTCTTGAGCTTTCAATCCAGCCTCGGCAGACGTCGTGTGATTTAAAGTGGGGCGCCCGGGCCGTCAGTTAGTGCCGACTTCGGCTCAGGTCACGATCTCAGAATCCGTGAGTTCGAGCCCCGCGTTGGGCTCTGTGTTGACAGCTCAGAGCCTGGAGCCTGCCTCAGATTCTGTGTCGCCCTCTCTCTCTGCCTCTCTCCTGCTCATGCTCTTTCTCTCTCTCTCAAAAATAAATAAACGTTAAAAAAATAAATTTTGTTGTTTAAAAGGTGGGGGGAAAGCCTCAGGGGAAAAAAAACCCCTAAGCACAGGATGTACTTCAAAGGTGGGTCCGTAAGTAAGAACTAAGTAACAGGTGAGGCCAGGGAGGGCACCGAGTCACTGGGAGCTTGCGGTCGGGGGATGGAGAGGGCTTACCTGAGCTCTCCCGGCCCAGGAAGCCCTGAGCAAAAATCTCGCCGACCCAGGCCTGCAGCTCCGAGTCCTGTTGCACAGATAGGTCACTAGGATAATAGTAGCCCACGATTTCTGAGACAAAGCTGCAGGAAGGAGATGCAAATGCCATGGAGGTGACCTTGCGCTCAAGGCTGACCAGAAATCCAAGGCCCAATGCCACTGAGGTTGGGGAGAGCCAGACAGCCAGTGTCCACTGAGAGCCCACCCGGGGTCCAGGGGGGACCCCCAGGTCCAGGAGGTTTGGGCTCTCCTGAGTCAGGGGTACTCTGAGCCTCCTTCCCACACAGTGGGCTGGGGGTGGGGGGGGTGGGCAGTGCACTGAGCAGAGCCTGGGGATCCCGCCCCTGATTCCTGCCCTGGTTTCTCTGGACACGGTGCCCTTTCCTTCCTCCCCTGCGATCATGCACAGCCTAGCCCCTCCCCAGCCCCGCAGCTACCTGTCATTTCACTGAGGACCCCAACCCCAACTCTCACCCTCGGGTGCTCGGTGCTGGGGCTTGAAACACACCCACGACCCCCAACACCAAGTGGCCCAGCCTGCACGAGTCCAGGGTGAGCCGGGAGGCTCTGGGGAGGCCGGACTGGCTACAGGGTCCCAGGCCCGCACCCCGCACCTCTGAATGGCCGCCCAGATCTTCAGGCCATCGTCTCGGTAGTGGTAGTTGGGGATTGTCAGGACGCCGCGGGCCCGCAGGCTGTCCGGAAGGCAGAAATCGGTGTAGGTGAAGTGGGCCAGACCTGTGCTTATGAGGTAGAGGAGGGCCTGCCTCCCGCCGGACGTGACCTGAGAACACAAGGTAGCCGGGCTTGGGGTCGGCCCAGACCCCACCCCAGTGCCTGGGGGGCNGGGGTTGAGCAGCGTGGCCCGAGCGATGGTGTTCACCTGCAGCGTGTAGCGAGTGTGGGGAAGCAGGAGCTGCGAGCGGGATGGGGGCGCAGGAGCCGAAGGTCAGAGGAGCAGGCCGAGCCGGCCCGCCCCCTCTGGCCCCGCCCGGGGGTCGCACCGACCTTGTAGATAGGATGGCAGAGCGGCAGCTGACGCAGTGTGGCCATGGAGAAGGCCTCGCACAGCAAATGCGTGCACAGAAAGTGCGTGTTGTGCTCGTGCACCAGGAATTCCGAGTTGCGCACCCACGTCTTGGCCAGCAGCCAATCCCAGTAGGAATCAGTGGGCAGAAAGATGGGGCTGTCGGGCCCGGGTTTCTGGCTGAGCTGCGACCAAGAATAATTAAGGGGGTGAGGCTCAAGACGGCGGGCGTGCCTCCTGAGCCCGTCCCCGAAGCCGCCCCAGGTCTCACCTGGATAGCCAAGGGCACCAGCGCCCCCTGCGGGTTGAGCCACAGCAGGCAGAGCGGGGCTGCCACGTACTGCTGGCGGCCGTTGAGGCAGTGGACGGGGGCCTCCTCCAGGATCCAGTAGTCCGCTAGGAAGACGTTCCCCCTCTGGGGAAGGCGCAGAGAGGCTCCCAGCGGCCCCCGACCCGCGCTCCACTGCCCTCTGTTCTCCGCCCACTCCCACCCCAATTTGGGCCTCAGTAATGCTTGGCGCTTGCACTAATGTCCAGAGTTAGATGCCCAACCCTTCCCAGCACGTCCGGAATGAGGTCCAGCTGAGTCCCTCCTGACGCAACCTCCCACCTGTGTAAGCTGGCATCCTCTCCCGGCACCCCCATACCTGGTCCTTCCTGCTCTTGCCACTCAGTGACCCTGTCCGTGTATCCAACAACAACAAAATACACACACACAGAATCGACTGCCACAGGGGCATCTGGGTGGCTCAGGTTAAGCGTAGACTTCGGCTCAGGTCATGATCTCACGGTTCGTGGGTTCGAGTCCGGCGGCGGGCTCTGTGCTGACAGCTCAGAGCCTGACCTGTTGCAGATTCTGTGTCTCCCTCTCTCTCTGACCCTCCCCTGCTTTCTCTCTCTCTCTCTCAGAAATAAATTAAAAAAAAAAAAAGAATTGACTGCCACTTTTCTAGCCTCCTAGAGGATGCCCGAGGGCTTGGCTGCCTGAGACACTGGCCCATCATCTGCTCCCAGCCCCTCAGGGCTCCCACTTCTCCATGTCATTCCTCTCGTATCTACTTGCACTGCCTTCCACCTGACCTAACACAGCTTTCTTTGGGCCTCTCAGCACTGGGGATCTCGGAAGCCCCAGAACACAGGCAGGGCCTGCTCCTCTGTGTGTCCTGCTCGCTCAAACCACCGCACCAGGCCCCGTGTCGGGCTTGCAGGCATGGCTGGGCCCCCTCTGGCCCTTGCCTCCATTTGCTCCGATTCAAAGCTGGGGCTGCCCAGAGGATGGGGCCTGCAGGCTGGATGTAGCCCCAGCCCTCTCACTCTTACCTCCACACCCGTCCTGTATCCATAATGACAAGTCACCCACCTCTAGTTCCATCTGCAGACAGGTGTCTGGACCCAGCGAGGGGGCCACCATGTCATTGGTGACAGGCAGCTTGCTGGGCAGGCTGGAGACGCAATGGAGCATGACAGGATTGACACCATTCAGGTACTGGTACCCGAAGAACTGGTCCTCACACCAGTGCTCTGTGACATACTCTAGGGGGCAAGAGAGGGGGCTGCTTGGTCTGGAGGCCACTTCCGTAGCTCGTCCCAGTGCCTGGCCCTTTGCTGGCTGTGGTTTCGGCTTCCCTCCCAGCAGCCCTGCGAGGTGAGTGAAATTAATCAATCTCACTCTGGACGCTGGGAGCCAAAGAGACGGAGTGACTTGGCCCAGCCGAGTGGCAGTACAGAGACCTGAATCTCAGCCTGGCCCCAAAGACCAGAACTCTTGGTGGTGGGGGTGGGGGAAGAGAGGCCAGTGCCCCCCTGATCAGGATCAGGAGTCCCTGAATGACCCTTGACCCTCTCTCAGGCAGGCGGAGTGTCTCTCTGTCCTCACTCCCTTATTCCTGTCCCCTCCCAGGGAAAGGGGAGACGGTGTGAGCTCGTAAGGGGAGTCTGTGACGCTTGCCACTCATGAAACCAGGAGCCCCACGCCCTGGGTCCCCACAGTCTCCCTGCGACGGCTGGAGGAGGGCCCCTTCCCAGAATGGGGCGGAGGGTTCTGAGCACGGGGTACGGCGGGGGACAGACATCTGCCTGGCTCTGCGCACCTGACGTGAAGGTCTTGTGACACCAGAAGATATTCCGGATGTCATCCAGCTTCTTCCAGGAGCCCTTGCGGTCCAGCAGCCCCCGGAGCTTCATGCCCAAGGACCTGAGGAGGAAGGGAAGCGAGAGTGGGGCCAGGGGCTGCCAGGGACACTGTGCCCCCAGCCTAGAGGCCTGGAGGGACCCGACAAGGTCAATGCCCAAAGCAGAGGTGCCTAACAGTGTGCACGCGAGAAAAGAAGTCTAGTGGCCAGTCGAGGCTTCACAGGGGTGACTCCAAATGCAGACGCGCAGTGGCACACGTGGCTATGTGTTGCAGATAGCACACCTTCGTTGGTGTTTTGGCTTTTCTCCAGGTTTCCATCTAGTTACAGACCTTCGCTGGCACCTGACTGCCTACCGGACAAAGCCCCAGCCTCTAGGGCCGGCTCGGCAGCCTGTCACCAGCCGGTCCTACCGAGCACGGCCTTCTCACGAAACATAACCAGACGTATGGTTTGCACCCCAGACTGGTAAACAGAGGCCTGGCAGCCTGGGGGGCCGTGCACTTTTCACTCTGTGGGTGCCTGCCCTGCTTGAAGCTTTTACAGCAAGCATGTGTTGTTTTATAATCCGGAAACAAATGCTCGGGGCGCCTGGGTGTTCCGTCGGATGGGCGGCCGACTCCGGCTCAGGTCATGGTCTTGCGGTTCGTGGGTTCGAGCCCCGCATCCGGCTCTGTGCTGACAGCTCACAGCCTGCTTTGGATCCTCTGTCTCCCTCACTCTCTGCCCTTCCCCTGCTCGATCTCTCTCTCTCTCTCAAAATTAATAAATAAACTTAAAAAATGCTTGGCGTGAAATCTGCTCCCCTCCTTGCCCAGGGCACATGTGCCTCTGGGAATAAGCCGTGTCCCACATGCCACCCTGTCCACCACGAAGCATGGCCTGACACCCCTGAACACACAGTGGGTGTGCATCTTCCCCCAACGCTCACCACTCCCTGCATTACATCGTAAACCCGGTGTGCACCTGCCGTCCTTTATTATACATCATCCTATGGGCCCCCGAGAGCCAGGACTTGGCTCAAGGCTGAGGGCAGAGAACGCGACCCTCAGCAGGTGGGTTTGCCGCGCTGTGGAGAAGGCGGGCCGTGTGAGTGTGCTGGGGTGCCTCGGGGGATGTGGGCAAAGACGCATCTGTGACCCGACAGCCCCAGGGACAACTTCCTGAGTACCTGCTGAGCACCCACCCGGGAGGGCTGCCCTGAGAGGGCCCGAAGCAGGTGAGAGCTCGGTGCTAAAGCAGAGAGCGAGGAGTCAATGAAGGAGGAAGAAAAGGTCTTCCTTGTCCAAGGGCCTGGCGCACCTGTTCTCCAGAGCGACCTGCGGTGGCGGCACCCTGGAGCCTGGCCACAGCCCCTACTCTCCTTGACTCCTACCNCCTCCGGGCCTTTCCTCTCCTCTCAAACCCACACATCCGCCCCGGGGCCAGCTCAGGTGACTCTGGTCCCCGGCCTGCCACGCCTCTCCCAGGTCATTGCCCGAGGCCCAGCCACCTGCAGCCGCCCTCAGGCATTTCTCAGCTCCCTGCTCAGCCCCCCCCACTAGCCCTCCTCCCAGAGAAACAGGCCAGCACAGGAGCCCCACGGACAAGCATCCGGCCCCTCTGCTGCGCGGATGTCCTGCTGGGGACACTGAGCCCCTTGCGGCCATGGGCGCGGCCTGACACCACTACTGGGTCCCATCCACTGAGACTGTGGTACTGGGTCTCTCTCGCTTCTTTCCCCCCCCCACCCCAGGAGGCAGGTGTGCATATTCCCATCATCCAACAGATGAGGAGGAACCTGTTAAGAGGCTAAGTGAAGATCAGGGTTATGCAGCTTGAAGGTGTTGGTTCTGGGGTCTGAATGTGACATGGTCGGACTTCACTTCCTTAAAACCTCAGGGCCTGGCCCCCTGCCCGCCTGACATGGTCCCACCAACAGGGCCTGGGACTGAGCTCACCACTCAGGAGGCGCTCCATTCATTTCCTAGATTTGAGGGATGGAGAGAGTGGGGATGACAAAGGAGCAAACAGGAGGTGATGGGGAGAGAGAGAATGGAGGGGGGGAGGGGGGGACAGAGATGGGGAGACAGGGACAGAGAGGGGGACATGAGGGCAGAGAAGGGGAAACAGACAGAGAGGGGGAGATGGGGACAGAGAGGGGGACATGGGGACAGAGAGGGGACATGGGGACAGAGATGAGGAGACAGGGACAGTGAGGGAGACAGTGGGACTGAGAGGAGGAGATGGGGACTGAGAGGAGGGAGACGGGGACAGAGAGGGGGACATGGGGACACAGAGGGGAGACGGGGGCAGAGACAGGGAGACAGAGACAGGGAGGGGGACATGGGGACAGAGAGTGGGGAGATGGGGACTGAGAGGAGGGAGATGGGGACTGAGAAGAGGGAGATGGGGACAGAGGGGGAGTTAGGGACAGAGAGGGGACATGGGGACAGAGGGGCGGACACAGGGACAGAGATACGCATGGAAGAGCAGAGGCAACAGGCAGAGTGAGCAGGGGTGTGTGGGGGGGGCAGTGGCCTCACGCAGGGATGGCGTTGAAGAGCAGGGAGACCGTCTTGGTGGCCGAGTAGCGAATATTGGGGTCCATGTGCAGCAGCGACGGGAAGTCAATTTTCATGGGGAAGCCAGGCAGGTACTGGTTCCCGCTGCTGTGGAGGGTGGCGGGGAAGGAGAAGGACAGACACCAGTGACGGACCTGCGCCCACTCCCCCCCCTTAAGTCCCTCCCGCCATCCTCGCCTTGCTCTGGACTCCTGCCCAGTCCCCTCCGTTCTGGCCTGAAGCCACCTCCCTGCCAGGTGATCCCCTTGGGGTCACCTCTGACACTTCTGCCCTGACTCCTGGACTAAACCCTAGTTGTGATCTTTCCTGGCTGCTGGGGCCCCATCGTCCCGACCTTCGGGTCACGCCCTCCGCCTTCCTCCCAAGCCTGGGCTTCCCCCATCACCTGTCCGCTTGGGCCGCACAAGGTGCCATCTTGGTCAGGGCAAATTTCTTGTCTGTCTCCATCTCCTCAAAGTTGCTGACATCTATGATGCCAGGAAAGCCGGGGGCATAGACCTTCCAGCTTCGAGGGAAAGACGGCAAACGTCAAACTTAGGATAAACATGAACTTCAGCCTTTAAAGGTGGCGACTTTAAATTAAAACTCCCAGAAACCACCCACTGTCTGGGTAGGTGACAAAGAATTGGCATTTTCTCCCTGGAGGCACCGGACTTCAGGTCAGAGAGGCATTTAGGGACAACATGAATGTCCAGACTGGTTTGGAGCAGGG
>NW_027533258.1:9567904-9570044 GCF_008692635.1 Crocuta crocuta | reverse complement strand
GGGGGCGGGAGGCTGAGGCTGGGCTGAGACTGGTCAATACCAGGCTCACGTGTGACATGAAGGGCATCTGTGGGCTGAGTTGTGGATTCACTGAAAATTGCTGGTGCTGTTGTGACTCAACCTCAGACTGAGGTTAGGTTCAAATGAGGGTCCTGATCGCATCTGAGGTCAGAGTTAGTAAGAGTGTGATTAAGGCTGAGGGATGAGAGTAAAGATGGGGAAAGAAGTCGAACAGGGCGCGCTCACCGGAAGCACTCTTGCCGGCCCTGGAGCTCCCGCCGCCTGTGATCCAGAAGGAGGGGCAGGGAGTCCTGACAAATAGTTTTGGCTGTGGGGAATGAAAATCACTCATCACATGAGCTTCTTTTCCAACACCTCCTCCAGCAAAGCTTGCCTGAACCCCCTCACCTTTGAACCCAGCCCCTCTCGGCAACATGGATACCCCGTCTTCTTCACATACTCATCAGCAGAAGGGACTCAGGACAACCTCACCCCAAAATTATAACAATCATCCTAATTGTATGCTTATCTCTTTCCCAAGACTGTCTGGGGCCAGAAATTACCTTGTAGTTGTGTTTTGTATTCCCAGCGTCTAGCGTGGAGCCCCCACACTGTGCACGTAACATGCACTTGACCAATGACTGATAAGCGGATGTGTTTGGAGAAGCGATGGGCAGATGGATGTGCTATGATGATGTGTGGGCATTTAGAGTCTACGAAGAACTCACTAGGGGCTGAGGGTGAGTAAAGATCACTCGCTTTATCTTGACCTAGAACATCACCTCTCATCCCTAACACTCAGTTTAACACCTGGACCAGCCCTGGCCTTGCCTCTCAGGATCGGACAGCTCAGGAGATCTGGGGCTCCAGAGCTTCAAGGAGCTCGAGCTCGGCATCCTCGGAAGGTCCCCCAAAGGCAAGAAGGGGTCCTAACAGCCCCCACAGAGACTTCGTCCCCGCCAGAAAAGCCAAGATCAGGGGAGGGGCAGAGAGAGAGGGAGACGCGGCCTCCGAAGCAGGCTCCAGGCTCCGAGCTGTGAGCACAGAGCCGGACATGGGACTCGAACTCACAAACCGGGGGTCTGAGCTACCCAGGCGCCCCATGCCTACCCCTAATTCCAACAGACAAGGGCCAGCCCCTGCCTCTGGCCCACCTGTTCCTGGTCGCAGCTCTAGGGTGCAGTAGCCCTCAATCCACTGATAGCAGGGGAACTGGGTGCAGGTGGCATCTGGAGCAGTGACACAAATAAAGCTGCAATACCAAGAGTCCTTGGGGAAGAAAGCATAGCGTTCCTTGTGTAGACGGAGCAGCAAGAGCTCCCCCAGCTCGGCTGGGCAGCGCACCTTGTACTTCTGCACCTGAGGGGACCGAAAAGCAAGCAGGTGAGAGGCTCGGAACTCTGGGGGGCATCTTTCCACCTTCCAAGATGCGTGTTCGCCTCCACCTGTCCTGGCATATAAGTAAGCCACACGGTGCCTTTGTAGGGATCGGGGAAAGGCACCCCCTTCATCCAAGCAGAGGCAGCCACAGACACGGGGTGCGAGCAGAGAAGGTTCTGGATTTCACCAGACTCCTAGGCTCCCACACCCTCGTGGGGGCTCCCAGCAAAGGATTCCCCGGCCTGGTGGAGGCATGCAGATATACGCTCCCAAGAAGAGGAAACCAGACTCAGAGAGGGCAAGCCACTTGCCCAAAGCCCACCTTCAATTATGGGAGGAGCTAGGGAGCAGGTGAAACTCTCCTGACACCCCCCCCCAAGCCCAGGACCCCTTCTTCACAGCCCAGCCTGTGAAGGTGCATCATCCCCCCGGAAAGACAGGATGGTGAGGAGGGCAGAGTCGGAGTCCCCTCAGGGTCGGAGCAACGACCTAGCAGAACGACCCGTCCCCTCCTCCAGGACTCCCGCCGGCCGCGACCCTGAGGTCGCCCCTCCCTCCCCTCCTCTGTACTCACGGATCCCGCGGCGAAGTCTCTGCCCAGGCGGTCCAGCCGCTGTTTGGGGCTCTCCCCGCAAGCGCCCACCAGTGTGACAGAGATGTTGTCCAGGGTGCCCGCCATCAGGTAGGGGCCGGTGGTCACACACACGCGGTACACGGCCATGGGGGGAGGGGAGGAGGGGTGTCCCCGGCAACGTCGGCC
>NW_027533258.1:9567113-9567854 GCF_008692635.1 Crocuta crocuta | reverse complement strand
AGGCAGGGGCCGGTGGGCCTCGAAGGAAGAGCCCCGGTCTCTCCCCGTGGGATGGACTCGGGCTCGCTCTGCTCCTCCGGAGCTCCCGGACACGGCGCTAGCTCACCGCGGGCTCTCTCCACGCCCCCTAATAGTTGTTTGCTGGCCTCTGGCACAGCCGGTCTCTCTGGATGGCAGGACCGGGCTCACCCAGATGGGTATCGAGAGCCAGAGTCCCACTGGGGAGGGAGGGACCAGACGCCGAAAGGGAGCCGAGGAGCTGGTGACACCTGTGTGATTGGGACACTGCCCCGCCGACTGATACTCCGGGGCCCCGGCCCGCCCACTCCCCAACTTGCCCGAGACCTTCTCCTCCTTTCTCAGCTGGGACTGGGCCCAGGGCACCCGCATTGCCC
Organism: Crocuta crocuta; assembly: GCF_008692635.1. Lineage (NCBI taxonomy): Eukaryota > Metazoa > Chordata > Mammalia > Carnivora > Hyaenidae > Crocuta > Crocuta crocuta. The sequence continues at coordinate 9,567,459 of NW_027533258.1, read as the reverse complement.
ACTTGTGAATCATCCACGTGAATCACTGTGCACAAGTGAGCCACACTCGGCATCAATCACACCTGACTGCCACCCCACGCAGGTGAATCGCCCCGGGTGCACACCGCACGGGGGTCAGCTGAGCACAGCTTCCCAGCGCCCCGCTGTCCCTACGCCCGGCCCCCTGTGTCCCCGGGCCGCCGCACGTGCGACCTCGGCCCCTCCCTTGGAATGGGGCGGGTCAGGGAGCCAAAGTGGACACCCGGCTCACGGCGTCGGGAGGCCCAGTGTGGCATCCGTTCCGCTCCGGGCCCGCCCGGAGCAGTCGGGGCGGCGGGGCAGCGCCCGGCATCTGGGTCACCCAGCT
>NW_027533258.1:9560734-9567103 GCF_008692635.1 Crocuta crocuta | reverse complement strand
GGCCGGGGAAGGACGGGAAAGCGCAGGCCGCAGCCGCGGGGCCCTTCCGCTCCCTCCGGGGGGGCTCCGGAGCTGCTGCGCACATGCGTGCAATTACCCACCGCTCCTGTGAGCCTGGACTTCCGTAGACGCACAGCTCTTATAGGCAGCAGAGCAAGCGGCTAGGAAGAGCCCGGATAGCTCAGTCGGTAGAGCATCAGACTTTTAATCTGAGGGTCCAGGGTTCAAGTCCCTGTTCGGGCGTCTCCTCTCTCTTTTTCCCCCTCTACAAAACTATACCTCTTTTTGAATACGACTAGTGTCTGTATTCCTTTAAAACAAGACAAAGGTAAAAAAGGATAACGAGAATATTGTGACATCACTTTAAAAAGGAAATGATAGTAACCCCTTCGGGATTTTACTTTTCAAAAAGTAGAACGAACGATAGACCGTGGAGGGAAAGCAGACATGTTTTAAGAGAATTTAAGTTTTCCAGTAAGCCACATTAGAAAGTAAAAGGAAGCGGGCGAAATTAATTTTAACAACACATTTTATTTAACTCAGTGGAAACTTATCATTTTAACGCGTACTCGATATTTTAAAATTATTAATGAAATTTTAATAATACACTTTTCAGTACGTACTGTCTTCTAAGCATGGTGTGTATTTGACCCCTCACAGTACATCTCGATTCATAGTTTGGATGCTCCGAGGCGGGTGTCCACCGCCTCCGGCAGGTATTTCTATTTGTTTTTGTCTTCCGTGAACGGGAGACACGCAGAACAAGAATATCAGCATTATGTACTCTCTCAAAAGAAACCGATCACGAGTGGGTTCCATGGTGTAATGGTTAGCACTCTGGACTCTGAATCCAGCGATCCGAGTTCAAATCTCGGTGGAACCTTATGTTTTGGGCGGCCCCCCCCGCCAAGCGCTGTTATATTTAAGAGCTTGGGGCAGGGGCGTCATTCCTCACCTGGGAGGGTCTGAAAAGCCAGCGAGGATGCTGTCCTTTAAGTTTTTAAAAAACTGACCGGGTAGCGGGAGCCTCCAGAGCGCCGTCAGAACGTACAAGCATCGCTTAAATGTAGAGCAAGTTGGGCTCGTTTTGAGAAATAATGTATTTGAGGGCAGTCAAGGCGCAGATCAGCTACGAAGAATCGCGGGTCGCTTCCGCAGGCCCCATCGAGTCTCGGCCGACAGCACCGAGGCTGCCCGAACACCAGCGAGTGGAAGGCGGTGACGACTTGGCTGCAAGGAGTCCTCATAAAAACGAGGGTCAGATCCCACGGGGGAGGGGGGGTGTTAAGTTATATATAACGGTACACAGGCCACCAGAAAAACTCCACGTTGGCAGCGGTGGGATTCGAACCCACGCCTCCGAAGAGACTGGAGCCTAAATCCAGCGCCTTAGACCGCTCGGCCACGCTACCTGCGTGGAAGCTACTCCTCCCCGTGGTCCTCCTAAGAGACTGGAGGCGAGAGCGGGGCTCGGAGCGGTTGCCCAACCGGCCGCCCCTCCTCGGGGATCGCGGGCCGGGAAACGGACCGACCAGAGGAAGGAGACACACACCGCTGTTCACAACGACACAAGTTTATTTTCCCGGGAGGGGCTGCATCTGGGAGTGGGGTGCGCCTGGGCTGCGGGCAGCCGCAGCTCGGTGCTCGCTCGCTCGCGTTCTCCCACCCGCGCGCGTCCGCACTCGCACCTGGCCGCTACCTGCCCCAGGCAGGCCTGCGGGGTGGCACCCACGCGCTCCTGGCATGCCCCGCCCGATGCCCTCACACCCCTCTCCCTCCCCGCCCCCTTCCCGTGCTAGTACCCGTAAGCCGTTAGACGTCGCCGCCCGCCAGGTNTGCTTTTTCCTGGAGGCCCCCATCCCATCTGCCCCTACCCAATTTTCAGTGTTTTCCACCTGGTTTCAAGCTCCAACCTCAGTCTCCGCTCTGCTCTCTTCTTTACTTACCTGTCTGCCCCGGGGCTTAGGCCATGAAGAGCAAGACTGGGGGGAGAGGGGGGGCGGGAGACAGAAAGAAAGGGAGACAGAAGGAAAGTGGGCGCGGACGCCGAGAGAAAGGCAGGCCCCTGGCTCGGGGACACACGGGGATTTAAAACCACTTTATTCCATGCACTAGGGACTGGGGCAGGGGCTGGGGCTGGGCCGGGGGCAGAGAGAGTACAATCCTAGTCGCAAGGGGGGCAGGGAAAAGGGACAGAAACCAGGGAAATATNAGGGGGAAAAGGGAGGGGGGGAAGCGGGAGCTGGGGGTGCCCCCCGATCGCGTGTGCGCGCTGCTCACGGAGCGCGCGACTGCATGCGGAGTGGAGATGACGAGAAATGGCCGTGGGCAACCTGGAGCCTAAGGCGTCCGACCCGAGGAGGTGAAACCCACCCCGAGCTGGAGGAGTGGATGCAAACAACGAATCCCAGGGCCTGAAATTAACCACCCCGCGGGCTATTTCGAGCGGGTGTGGGGGAGGAGGAGGGAGAATTTACAGACCCCCCGAGGTGGAAAACGGACCCACCCTGGGAGTGAAATTTACAGAGCCGGGTGTTAAAACTTACAGACCCGAGGGGTGGCCGTGAAGAGCGCGTTCTGAGAGCGAGAAAGGGGATCTGGGATGGGACTCCAAGGTTGGGGCTCGGGTCGGGATGCCTTGGGGCCAGGGTCGCCGGCGCAGCACGTGTCCCCACCCCAGTAGGAAGCCCTGGGACGCGAAGAGCGGAGGCCTGGGGGGTCTGGGGGTGGCGGAAAGACTGACCTGGTCCCGGGTCTGCTCCAGCAGCAGCAGCCTCAGCTCTTCCAGGCTGCGGTTGATGCGGTCCCGGCGCCGCTTCTCCACAAGCGGCTTCAGCATCTGCGCGGNCCCCCCCAGCCAGAGCCTAGAGCCAGGCCCACTGGACCCCTCTCCGATCCCCACCCCCCAAAGCCCCCAGGGTCACTTTCTGTAGCTCGCCTCCTCTCTCCCGGGTCTTCATTCTCCTCTCTCAGTCTTGTCCTCCCTCCTCCCCTCTCTGTGTCTTTCCTCCACCTCTTTTCTACGTCTCCATCTCGTGCAGACTCTGTCTCAGTGGAGAACTTGGGGGGGGCCCCTCTTTGCGCCCAGACACGTGACCGCAAGGTGCCGGCCTTTGAGTTGGCGGCCCTGAATGTAAAAAGGGAGATACCCAGGGCGACCGCGCCTCCTCTTCTGCTAACCCGTCTATGCAGTCACCTTTCTCCACTGGTTCTAAAATCTTCCTCCCGAGCTCAGGTCTCTGGACCCAATACCTTCCCGGCCTTTTCTGGAAGGCTGCACTGGGTCAGCTCTGGCTCAGAGCGCGCGCGCGGAGCAAGTACCTATTCTCTCCACTGTTTCCACCCACTTCTTAGCTTGAGCTCCCCTTGTTGATTCCACTGGGATTCCGGCCCCCTCCCACGCCTTGCAAGGTGCCAAATCCCATTACCCAGACCGAAGCTCAGTACTTCTGCCGCCCACGCTGCTCCAGGTCTGACCCCCTTCCCATCTTCATACTTTGTTGCATCCTTCCCCTCTCCTGGTGCCTTGGGCCCCCCGCGCACCTCTCTCCCTTCCAACCCTGCGTCTCCAGCCTCCTCCCTCACCCCGGGTCTCAGGGACGCGGCCCCCAGCCGGACCAGGGATCTCTGCTCCCTCCCCTCCCACCTCTCACCTTGGGGCCGTCCCTATTCTCGGCTCGATCCCGAGTGACCATCGCTCCTCCGGACCCTGGTGTGGACCGAGGCCGAGCCCGCCTTGCACCTTATATCTCGCAGGCTCCTGAGTTGGGGGGGGTGGGGGTTGGAGTCGGACCCGCCCCCTTCAGCACCCGGATCCCGCTCCGCAAGACCCGGAGCACTAGGCTCCCGGAAAGGGGAGGAGCGCAAGGGGGGAGGGGACAGAGCGAATCCGATCTAGGAGTGTGGGAAACGAGCGGCCCAGGCGGCCTCGGCTGGTTGCAGCACCATAAGGCTGTATAATGAGGCGGGACCCGGCTGAAGGGCCAGGTCATTAAGGAGCGAGGGAGTTGACGCGATGTGGGGACAGAACTCAGGAGTGAAGTTCAGAGTTCCCCTCCTCCACCGCCAGTCGAGGCTTCCTTGGGAGCTCGCTGTTCCCCCACCGACCCTGAAATAAAAGTTCGCGTCCCTCAACCCCCAGACTGCATCTTATCCACCTTCACCCCCAAATTCGCCTCCCGCTGGGGGGGGATCTGTCCAAATTCAACTGGGGCTCTGCCTGCTNGCGAGGGAGTTGACGCGATGTGGGGACAGAACTCAGGAGTGAAGTTCAGAGTTCCCCTCCTCCACCGCCAGTCGAGGCTTCCTTGGGAGCTCGCTGTTCCCCCACCGACCCTGAAATAAAAGTTCGCGTCCCTCAACCCCCAGACTGCATCTTATCCACCTTCACCCCCAAATTCGCCTCCCGCTGGGGGGGATCTGTCCAAATTCAACGGGGGCTCTGCCTGCAGGTGAAAGAGACGCGCTGTTCGATCTAAGCGACTCTTACTCGATTCCCCCCACATTGCGCGCACCGCTCAAGGCTTGGGGGATCCATACTGAGATACGTACTAGAGACCCAAAGGATCCAGTGGAACAAAATGTGTTATCAAGCAGCTATTATAAGGGCGGAGCCAAGTAGGCGCTGGGGAAAGGGTCACACAGACGGAAGGCAGGACTGGGGAGGAGGGGGACCCTCGAGGAAGAGGAAGCAAGGCTTTGAGTCGGAGGTGGAGACCCCAATCCGCTTAGAAGTATTTGACGCCAAACTTAATCACGGGAGATTCAGGCCCAGGTCTGCGAAGGGCTCGGGACACAAGGAGTGTTTCTGCAATTCTTGCTCCCGGGGACCCCGGGGGATAGGGTAGCAGACAGCCGGCAGTTTTTTTTTAAAGAGACAAGCAAGCGATACAAAAAGGGATCAACACCCACCTCAAATCAAGAACATGACCCTCTGCAGAATGATGCGTGAACGCTCGGAGGCTTCAGGATAAAGTGTCTGGGAAGAAAAAAAAAAATCAAGAGTTTGAACGGGACAACCAGACCGCCCGGGGGAAGGACACGGAAAGACGAGATCGCAGACCGGTTGGAAAAGAAGTCAGAGGCGGCTGAGGCCTTCCGAGCGGTCTCGGGGCCTTTCCGCACATTGTGTTATGTCCCCACCCGCCCCCCACCCCGCCACGCAGCTTGCCTTCCCGAACCCCGAACCCGGAGAGACACAGACCTTGGGGAGGGCGCTCCCATTTGGGACCGGGGCCGCCGGCACATCCCACCTCCCCCTACCTGGGCCAAATGGGAGCGCAGATGTGTGGCTCCCGGCAGCCCCCGTCGCCCCCCTCCTTGGGAACCTGCGCTCGGGCTGAGTTTTTCTCACCTGCACGCGAGGCTCGGGGGCCCCGGGTTGTTCGCACCCGGGTGTGGGGCCGCCCCTGGCCATATGGGGCGACTTTATGGCCCGGCGGCCGGATCCGGGCGGGAGGAAGGATGGCCTGGCGCTCCACCCACGTCAGCTATTCCCGCTGCTCCTTCGCTGAGCCGCTGGTCCACACCGCCTTCCCGACCACGACGGCCTCAACCTCTTAAATGTGGGGCCGCCAAAGACCGGCAGTCGTCTGCATTGGTGGTTCAGTGGTAGAATTCTCGCCTGCCACGCGGGAGGCCCGGGTTCGATTCCCGGCCAATGCACTGCCTGATGTCACTTTTTTCCCCCTCTCTCCCTGCCCCCAAATAGGGGAGAAATCTGCCTGAGAAACATCTCTATTTCACACTCCTAGCAATATTAAAATCTCAACTTTCTTACCCTCAAGTGTTGAGGCTCTGGATGGAGATCCGGATTCCGAAAGTCCTCCCACCGCCGTCCTCCCCGCCCGCGGGTCCTGCGGCTTTCCACACCCCTCCCTCCGCCCCCCGCCCCGCACCTCCGCAGGCGTGACCCTGAGAAAGGACGCGCCGCTCGGATCCCTGCCCCGGGGGGTCCTCCCACCCTCCGCGGAGGAGGGGCGAGGCCTTCCCGCCCTATGCGCCCTACGTCCCGGGCTCTGCCGGCCATTTCTCCTGCTCGCTCGCTCTCTCTATTTTCTGTTNTCGATCTCGGGGTCTCTCGCGTTCTTGGGTGTCTCGGCTCCGTCCGTGCGCCCCCTGCCGGTTTCCAGCTGTCTGTGCGTCTCCGGCCCGCGGCGCGGCCCCCGCGCGCCCCGCGCTCTGTCTCTCTCGTCTCTCCTGGTCTCTGTCGCCCCCGGCACTCTGTGCTCCCACGCTCCGGCCAGCCCCTGGGAAGCGCGCTCACACCTCGGGCCCCGCCGCCACCTCCCGGCCCGCCCCTTCCCGGCTGCTTTGATCCCGCACGCGTCGGGCCGGCAGGCGGCCGGGGGGCCCCCGCCGCTGCCGCCG
>NW_027533258.1:9542358-9560722 GCF_008692635.1 Crocuta crocuta | reverse complement strand
GAGGGGGAGGGAGGGGCGGGGGCGGGGCTGGTGCCCCCGGGCCCCCGGCGCGCCGCGCTGCCGCCCGCCGGGCTCCTGCGGGCCCGGGTCTCTGGTTCGCCGAGTCTGGGTGTCACCCTGGAGCTCGCCCTGGGCCTGTGTCTCCGCCTCCGGTTTCTGGCTCCTGTGTCTCTCAGCCGGTTTCAACTGCGCGTGTCCTGTGTCTGGACTGTGTCGGGGACCGGGGATGCTCTCTTCCCTGCTCACAGGCGCGACAGTGGCTCCCGGAAGGAAACGTACAACAAATCTGGGCGTCTGTACATGTGTGCGCCAGCCTCCCTGCTACTCGCTCGGTCGATGTTTATGGCGTGCGTCGTGTGTTTGCCAAGTATGGTTAGGGCTCTCCTGAAGCTACATCTTGCGGGGAGGGGAGCACAGAAAATAACTAAGGAAGCAGAAAATAAAATATCGGATGGTTAGGAGGTCGACGGAGGGGCGGGGTGGGGGAGACAACCGGACATGGCAATATCTGGAGAGAGAAGTGTTGCTTTCCTCTGAGGGGTCAGAAACCGCTGCAAGGAAGAGGTGGTGTTTAAGGCCAACCAGGAAACAGGTGAAATGAAACAGCAAGTGCAAAGGCTCTGAGGCAGGAATGGAATTTGCAGGTGGGCCCCAGAGAAAGAGGGTCAGGGTTCCGGGCCAGAGAATTTGGAGTGCTTCCTAGGTAAAAATGGAGAGGCAGGGGAGGGGGCACCTGGGTGGCTCGGTCAGGTGAGAGCCTTACTATGGCTCAGATCATTATCGTGCCGGTCCTGAGTTCAAGCCTTGCTGGGGTTCTGTGCTGACAGCTCTGAGCCTAGAGCCTGCTATGGATTCTGTGTCTCCTCTCTTTGCCCCTCTTCCTGCTCATGCGCTCGCTCGCTCTCAAAAACAAACATTTAAAAGAAAAAACTGGAGAGGCAGGCATGGCCCACCACACAGGGCTTTGCAAGCTCGGAAATGACTTTGGCTTTTAATCCTAAGTGCGAGGGGAGGCTTTTAATCAGGAAAGCCATGGCCGCAGACTTCTTCTTTAAAATGACTGCTTTGGCTGCTCTGTGAAATGCGGAGCAGGGAGGACCTTTGGGTTGCGGGAGCGACCTCCTAGGCCAGACATGGTGGCAGCCTGTAGGAGGTGGTGGCAAGTGAGTGGGCCACTTCTCAGGTTTGGGCTTCGGTCACGGGACGGATGGCGGTGCCTTTTCTGGAGATGAGAAACAGCGGGGCCGGGGGGCTGTGGGGAAAGTCTGGTTAGCTGAGATCCCCTTAGACATCTGAGCGGAAATCCCAGGCGGGCCAGGGATATATAAAGTTGGGGGTCAGAGATGGAAGGTAACTATGGGGGAGTCGCTGGGAGAGAGATGGTTTGGTTGCTCTCACCCGGTGAGAGAGCGTGGAGAGAGAAGGGCTGAGCAAGGAGCCCTGGGGACCCAACAATCGGAGGCTAGGCTGAGGAGGAAGAATCGGCAAAGAAATCTAGAGTCCCGAGGGGGCTGGTAGCTGCCAAAAGACGGCCAGTGTCCCTGGGGCAGAGAATTTGGAGACCAGGAAGTGTGGGCTATGAAGAAGGGAGCCCCACCCCGTCCTAGCTAAGCTGCTGGGAGGTCAGATAAGGAGAAGAGAGGGAAGTAAGCATCAGTTTAGCATCTTGGATGTCACAGGTGACCTGGAGTGAAGGGGGTGGCTGTACACGTCGCACTCGGGTGGATTGATGGAAAGATGGGACTGAATCACGCACGCAGACCTCGGCTGTCGACCTCTCTCCATCCCGTGCTGCTGTGAATGGTGGGCGGAACGGGGCCTGGCGCAGGGGATCCGGGAGGCTGCCTGGAGGTGGGGGGGAGGGAGGAGGGCGGGGGAGGGGGCCAGTGGACACCAGCACCAGGTAGAAAAATCCGGCCTCAGGTGGTAGGGGAGACTCCTCACCATAAGGAGATGGGGGAACAGTGAGCACCTGCGTCAGTTGGGGTGCAGAGAGGATGACGCGGGTTCCCCTCATTTCTCTCCTTTCCTCAAAGAAACATGAGTCAGGCTCCCTGCTGGAAGGGAGAGAGCGCGGCGATTTGAGAAAGGGGGTGCGAAACGTTCGTTTTGGAGAGCAGGCAAAACCTTGCAGGCCAGCAGAGTAGGATTTCTTAGCAGGCTGAGTGTCCATTTGAGATGTGGGATCAAAAGCTTCAAGTTCACAGGCCAGTTTCACCATGAAGCTAATTAAGCGTTTGCTTCAGGACCCCTCGAACTTCCACAGGCTCCGGGGAGGGCCCTAGGGATACAGCCACCCGGCCATATGCTCCTGTGACATTTGCAGAAGATTTTTAAAAATTTCCTTAATGTTTACTTATTACGGAGACAGAGACAGCGTGAGCAGGGGAGGGGACAGAGAGCAAGGGAGACACAGAATCGGAAGCAGCTCCAGGCTCCGAGCTGTCAGCACAGAGCCCGACGCGGGGCTCGAACCCACAAACTGTGAGATCATAACCTGGGCGGAAGTTGGTCGCTTAACTGACTGAGCCACCCAGGCGCCCTTGTATTCTTTTCTTTAAAAGCCTCTCTCCAGAATTTGGGAGTCTTCAGGCTCCCCAGACCGGAGCCGGTTGGCATGACTCCAGGATTTTCTCCGGCCACTGCTCCTGTCCAGGCGGACGCCCAGAGTGTCTGATGGTGTGGGGCAGGGATGGAGTCTGTGTGAGCGAGCGCCTGGGTGGCATCCCTGTACATGGTGTGTCTGGGTGTCTGGGCCTCCAGCCTCTTCCTGGCCTCCGTCTCAACATTGGGCCTCATCTGGGCTTGGGGGAGGGGAGCTCGTGTGCCACACGCGCTGGGCCCCTAGGGAGGTGGGGGGTGGGGCAGGGAACTGAGATGGCACAGCTGGTGGAGTGTCCTGGCTTCCCCTCCCCCGCTGAGATGTCCCTCCCCTACCCACCCCCCCAGGCCTGGGCTCCAAGACTCAGCTCCTCCCTCTTTGTTCTTCAAAGGGGAAGCTGGCTTCCTGGGACCCCCTGGGTCCTGGGTAGGGGAGTTCCTGGAGGGGTGGGTCCTGGAGGGGTGGGGGTTGGGAAGTAGGAGGATCAAGCCCCTGGGCCAAGGGAAGAATCAGGATAGAAGACCCCAAATAGTCCCAAACAAGACAGGGTCATCCCTTTGTTACCTTATGGGACCAAACGTTCTTGCAGGGGAAGCGGGCCAGTGAACAGTGTATAAAACCGATTTGTCAGATGGCGGTAAGTGCAGTGGAGAAAAGTGAAGCAAGCGGGTGGAGAGTGGAAATTGTACTTTCAGAGAAAGACTCGTTGAGAAGGTGAAATTTAAGAGGCGAGCGTAAAAGCTACTGGGACGCCTCTGGAAAGGCAGATGCGCCAGGCAGAGGCCAGCAGGCAGGAGAGCCTGGCTTGTCCCAGGAGCAGAGGGCAGCCCAGGGGCCAGTGAAGGTAGCGCAGGAGTTGAGATCCGAGAGAAGCGGGGGGAGGGGGGACCTGATCAGCTAGGACCTTCTAGGCCATTGCCTTGACTCGGCCAGGATTCCCCCGTCCTCAGATCAGAAGCCTTTGGAGGGCTTCCTTCTCCGTTCTGCATTTTTGTTTTGTTCTGTTTCTGGCACTTTTAATTTTTTATATCATGTCAAGCCTCCGCAAAGGCCCACTGATTGTTTACATCTGCCCCATTTGCTTTGTGCTCTCTCTCCAAATACAACATGGATAGAAAATAGTTGCTTTTGATGGGTGTTTGGGTGGTTCAACTGGTTGAGGGCTCAACTCTTAGTTTCGGCTCAGGTCATCATCTCACCGTTTGTGGGTTCGAGCCCCAAGTCAGGCTCTGTGCTTGGGATTCACTCTCTCTGCCCCTCCTCCACTCGTGCTGTCTCTCTCTTTAAACAAACTTAAACAAAAGAAAGAAAATATTTGTTTTCTTTGGAAGTACACTGGAGACATTAGGCCCCTTTGCCCCCAATTATTGGCTGTATCTTTCCCAAGAACAAGGACATTCACAACATCGTAGTACAGTTATCAATATCAAGATATAAAAATTAACATGATGCGGGGCGCCTGGGTGGCTTAGTCGGTTGAGCGTCCGACTTTCGCTTAGGTCATGATCTCGCGGTTCGTGGGTTCGAGCCCCGCGTCGGGCTCTGTGCTGACTGCCAGCTCGGAGCCTGGAGCCTGTTTCGGTCTGTGACTCCCTCTCTCTCTGACCCTCCCCTGCTCACGCTGTCTCTCTCTCTCTCCTAGAAATAAAAAAAAAAAAATTAATATGATGCCATTATTTAACCCCCAGTCCATATTCAAATTTCCTCAAGTGTTTCAGTGATGTCCTTTATAGCTTTTTTTGTCCTTATCCAAGATCCAGTCCAGGATCGCGTGGTCGCATTTAGTTGGTAGGTCTCTTCAGTGTCATTGAATCTAGAAGAATCTGTTGTTAATCTTCACAGTGTTGAAGAGTCCAGCATTATTTCGGAGCTTGTCCTTCCGTTTGGTTTGTTAGATGTCTCCTCGTGGTTAGAATCAAGTTATTCAGATTATGTACTGGGGGCGGGAGCATCACAGAAGCGAAGGTGTGTCTTCCTCAGTCTTCCGAATCGCGTCAGAAGACACATGCCAGTTTGTGTTAATACCGAGACACTGACTTTGATCGCTCAGTTGGATGGCATTGGGCACATCTGTCCACTGTAAAGTTATCATATCCCCCCCTCCCCAAATAGTAATTGACGTGTACTTTGTGGGAAAACACTTTGAGACTCTGCTACGTACAACCCACCAACCACCACTCCAGTAGCCAGTGGCGATTTCTCACTCCAGCACTGCATCTGTATTTATTAGTTGGCAGTTGACTATAAAAAAGAGCTACCTATCCCCTTCCTTCCCATTTTATTTCTTTTGGAGTCTTACTTGATTCAGTGAATCATAGTCCATCACAATCTTCCTATATTTTAATGCTCAGATTGTCCCAGAGTTAGCCAACGGGAGCTCCTTGAACTGTAACCCTGAGCTGTTGTGTCTTTTTTTTTTTTTTAAAATAGATGCTCAATATTCTTTGAGCATTTCTTTACTTTCCTGTGCAACAAGATGTTCCAAGATCATCTTATAATTCCCTAACCTGGAATCAGCCCTTTTTCCTAGGAGCCCTGGTTCATTTCTAGCAGAGAGCGGTAGTTAGTAACCAATATCTCGGCACCTGGTGTGTTTATTGCTACCTGTGTGTCTTTCCTCCCAGGCTCTCAGTGGAAAGAGCTAGGAGGTATATGTATGTTTATATGTTGTGTATGTGTGTACATTTCTTTCTGTATCTACACACATTAAAAGCCATGAATGCCTCTTGATACCCCATTGGAAGATTTCAAAGAGAGGAAGGACAGAATCTGATGTATGTTTCAAAAGGATCACTATGCCCAGTGTGTTCAGAGGAGACTGTAAAGGCACAAGAGCTGAAGCAAGGAAATAATTCAGGGGCTATTGTAACAATCCGAGACACGTGGGGGAACTTGGACCAGGGTGTGGTGGTGATGTTTTGACGAGCAGTCACGGTTTTTTAAAACCTGTTTTAAATAAGAAATTGCTGACTGATTTGATGTGGAGTGTGTGTGTGAGAAAAAGAATTGGGGTGACCCTAAGGTTTTTAAAACCCTGACCAACTAAAGAAATGAAGTTTTCCTTTACTGAGCTACAAAGTGTGTAGGTGAAGTTCATTTTGGGGAGGCCAGGAATGGGTTTGGCCATCTTTTTGTGATTCCCTATTAGATACCCAAGCGGAAATGATAAGTAGATACTAATGTATATGCATCTGTAATTTGGAGAAGAGATCTGGAGCTGGAGATGAACATTTTGGATGTATTGACGTATTATTCGTTGAGATTTAAAGAGTACAGATAGAGAAGAGGTTGGAAAACTGAGCCAGTGGGAACCCTCCGACATTTGACAATCCCGAAGGTGTTCACCCAGCCAAGGAGTCTGTGCTTGAGCTGCTAATGATGTAGAAGGAGTATCAGAAGAGTTGGGGTGTCCCAGAGGGCAGTGGAGAGAGTAGGCCTCTGGGTCAAGGCTGCCAAGAAGCAATCGATGGTCTTAGCAATGCGAAGGTCACTTGGTAACCTTAACAAGAGCATCTTGGATGAATGGGGTGGGGGAGGGGACTTGATTAGAGGGGTTCCAGGGAGCATGGGGACACGGAATGGGGGAGCGTGGGTGTATGGTAGCTGAAAGGGTGTGTGTGGGGTGCAGCGAGGCCTACGTTGTCCGGGGCGAGGGGGGGCGCCGGCGGGGAAGGGACGACCACAGGCGGGGGTGGGGTCGTCTCTTCAGAACGCCCTAGCTTCTCGGTGACCCACGAAGGCCGAGGGAGGATAATGGGCCTCGTGGAGTGGGGTTGAGAGGAGAGAGGCGCAAACAACCTCGGAGGAGACGGGCGGGAGGCCGGGTAAGTGAAGCGCAATATGCCGGGGGAACAGCACTGAGCAGCCTGCTGGGCTCGGTGACGGGAGGAACCTCGGAGCGGCGGTTCAGGGACACGGTCGCCGGAGCGTAAGGCCCGCGAGGGGGCGCTCGCGGGCTGGTCGCGGGTGGCTGCGTCCCGGAGAATAAAGGCTGGATCTTTCCCCCTCGGGAAGGGGGCGCTAGAAAAACGAAGGGCTTTCTCCTCCGAAGGCAGGAATACCCACTCCCAAAAGTACACACGCTGTGAGCAGGATTCGAACCTGCGCGGGGAGACCCCATTGGATTTCGAGTCCAACGCCTTAACCACTCGGCCATCACAGCCGCGTGCGGCTTCGGGCCTGCGCCACTATAGCTGCCTATCAACGGGCCCGCCTCCCGCTGGTCCCGCCCCTCCGCCTAGAGACGCCTGTGCGCGTGCGCCTCCCCGCGGCGGCGCGGGCCGCGCCTCCCTTCCAGCCGCCCGAGGCCCAGCTTCCGGAAGCGGCGGTTCCCGCGTGGTCCCCCTCTGCCCCAAGCCCCAGGGCGGCCCCAGCAAAATGAGCCAGAACCCGAACCCAAGCCCAGGGTGCCGTGCCCTTGAACGCGCAGGATGCCCGCGTCACTCCCGGGTCCTGAAAGCGAACTGGGAGTCAGCCCCCCAGTTCACACTAAAAGTGCGCTGGAGCGTAAGCTCAAGGTGGGAAGGGCTTGGTAAGAATAAGAATCTCATGAAAGGCGCGACGGAAAGATCCTCGGAGAGGGTTGGAGACGCGTTGCCCTCGGAGCAATAATATACCGCTTCTCGCGGCCCCCAGGCACCGCTGGGATTCGAACCCAGGATCTCCTGTTTACTAGACAGGCGCTTTAACCAGCTAAGCCACGGCGCCGGCGGAAGGCGCTCCGCGTCTGGAGTTAGAAGAACTGCTTTGGGGAGTCAGTGTGTGAGAAACATCACAGAGCGGGGGTCGCCGCGGGTTCCCCTCCCCGCCCAGGTCCTGAGCCGCAGGATTAACTCCCGCCCCTCCTTTCTCCCACACCCTGGGGGCCCAGCTTGACCCTGGTGGGGCACGTGACTTCCCGTCCCTCTCGGTCGGGCACCTGTCCGCGCTGGAGCTCGCTCCAATCCTAGGCGCAAGCCGCCCCCCTCCCCCGCCCACGACAGACCCAGCTGGAAAGGCTGTGCGGCGAGGAGGGCAGGGGGTCGCCCACGCTCGCCGCCACCTCCCTAGGATTGTGGCCACACCCCTCCACCAGGAGCTCGCTTCACCCGCCCCTAAACTTCATTCCACAAATTCCTGGGCTTTTTTTTTTTTTTGTATTAAAAAATAACAGACACAATATCAAAAACACAAATGCCATCGGTAGAGGGTACAGCTGAGAACACCTGGGTCCCACCTGAGGGGCAGCACCAGGGACTCCATGGTCCACCAACGTCCCCCACCCTGGAGCAGCTAGGGGTTCGGACCGCTGGGTCCTGCTTGGGCCTCGGGCCCTCCTCCTCTCTTCTAGGGAGGAGGTGGGAGAGGGCTATCTCCCCCAATAAATAAGTGCAGCCCCAACCGTCCGGGACCAGGACTCAGGCTCAGCCAGGGTTTGGAGAGACTTCAGCAGCTGGTCAGCAACCTCGTCCAGAAGGAAGGCCTCCTCACCAGGGGGGAGGAGAAGAGACTTCTCCGGGCTGGGCTCAGCTGAAGAATCCCACCCTCTACCCTAAGAAGCCAGAGGCTGCCCCCTGACTCCTGGGCTGCCGATGGGGGTCCGGCCCCCGAAGCGGGAGAAGCTGGGGCAGTTTCCTATCGGTTGGTCCAGCCACGTCTGCGTTCGGAGAGGCGGAACAAGGGAGAAGGAAGCTTCTCATGCACTCCCGGAGGTGGCCTCAAAACATGGTCTAGCTGGTGCCATTTTCTGTGGCAGGTAAGGCTGGATCGGATGGGCTCCCACCTTGCTCCTCCTCCTCCATGGCCAGGTCCTGGGAGCTTGAGGCCCTGGCCCCAGCTTGAGCCCCAGCCTCTTCTCCGCCCTCCCCCTCGCCGCTGCCACCCTCGCCTCCGCCCTCCTCCATGGGCTCCAGTCCCAGTCCATCCAGTTCCGAGAAGAGCGGGTCATCAGGGTGGCCGGGGTCTTGGGTGCTACTGCCGCAATCCACACAGGCCTCAGAGGGAGAGAGTGGAGAGGTCAGACAGGGTGCTCCCTATCCAGCTACCCTGCCAGCCCATCCCAGGAACACTCCCCCAAATGTGCTCCCAAAGAAACCCCAGTCCACACAGACACACATGGACCAGCAAGACTAAAAATGTACCGAGCCCTGTTATCTGGACCCCACTAGGAGACCATCACAACGGCCGTCAGCACAGGACAGGCCCAGGACGGGCCTGCAAAGCCTAAAGTGATGAAATCCCATCTAACCCAGCTGGAAACCTGAGTGGAATTAACACCTTTCAGGATGAAACACCCAAGGACAGTCAATGGGGGACAGGGGAGCAGCCCCTGAGCCTTTAACCTTCCAACCTGAGCCCAATCCCTCCATCTCTCACCATCACATCGAGGGCCCGAGGCAGCTGACCCTTCCGGACCCAGGAGTGCACGGCACCCAGTTCCCTGCGCTGGTCCTCAGAGAAGCGAGGCTGCTGCTTCTGCATGGCCCGGAGCCGCTCCCGGTCCTGCTTGAGCACTGAGGCCGTGTCCCTGCCCGGGGAAGGGGTTCAGAAGGGAGAGGCTGAGAGCCAGGCCCAGGGTCTGTGAGGCGGCCCTTCTCCCTCCAAGGCAGGTGGCCACCCGCAGCCTCACGCTCCTCCTCTCAACCCGGCCTCTGGGAGTTCCAGACGCGGAGAAGCTGTCCTCAGCCTGGTGGGAACGAGTGAGGGCGGGGGTCCCAGGGGCCGGGGCCAGGGCCAGCCCCGGAAAAGAAAATCCCAAGCTCAGTGGAAAGGGGGGAGCTAGCTTCCCCACACCTCTGAAAGGGGGGCGGTGGCGGCCCCTGAAACTCCTCACCTGGAGGGCACCTGATAGGTCATCATGACGCGCTGGTCGGCATTGGCCATGAGCAGCCAGATGGGATCCTGGAGCACGTACTTAATGACTTGGTCCCCAGGCTCAGCCCGGGCCTGGGCGGCCCCAGCTTCGGCCTCCGAAGAGTCGACGCTGCCAAAGTACTTGCTCGTGTGGCTGCTCTGACTGCTGCCTGCAAAGCGGAGGGCCCGGCCGCCGGCGTCAGGCCTCCCGAGCTGCCCTCCGGGCCACGTNCACGCGTGATGCTGGCTGAGGTGCTGCCTCCCTCGTGGGAGCCTGCGCCGGACCCGGAGCCCAGGCCGGAGCCCAAGGAGCCCGAGGCGGCAGAGCCGGTGCCGGACCGTGAGTCCTCCTGCAGCAACAACTCCAGCAGGTCGCTGGAGCCCGACAGCGCGTCCTGATTGGACGACTCCGTGACCTCCACCTGGTGGGGGGCAGGGCGAGATTAAGGGGTCAACACCCAGGCTTCTCTCCACGTGCTGCCACTGGATGGGGGACACGCCCAGCCCCAGTGGCCTCTGTCCCCACTCTGTGACAGCGGGGCCAGGATGAGAGAGGAGAGCTGGCCCAGAGGAGGAGCGCGACGCCGGACCCACCCAGGAGGCGCGTGCGCTCTCAGGCGTTACTGAGCCGTCCTCGCCACCGGTTGGGATGGGACTGTCCCTACACCACAGACCAGGCGGCCTCATTCAGAAGTTCAGCCTGGGTCTCCCACCCTGAGGCACCATCTCCTGGAGATGGAAGCCAGGCAGGCAGAGGACAGGGTGCAAAGTGCAAGTGCAAAGTGGAGAAGGAGCGAGGGGAAGGGGGGCTGTGAGGGGGTGCTGGTAAAAGAACACAGGGGGTGGTCAGTGCTCACCAGTCTGGCCTCTGGCTCCGCAGCCTCCTCACTGGGAGGCGGGGGCCCGGCACTGCTCCNGGCGGGGCCGTGGTGGCAGCCTGTGGGGAGAGACCAGGGTTAGCAAGGGCCTCAGCCTGGGGGTCGGCAGCCCTGCCACCTGCCCAGCCCTGCCGCTCTGACCGGCGAGAGGGTAGAAGGCCCCGGAGAGAGTCCAGCTTCCGGGTCACACAGCAAGTAGGGGACGCAGGGGAGGGGAGGGGACTTTCAGGGAAGAATCACAGCAGGCAGGGCCAGGGGGATTTATTGCAAAAGACGCTCGGGAGGGGAAAGGTTACAAGTGGGGCGGAGCAGAGGGGCTACAGAAGACAGAGACGCCTGGCAGATGGGGGGAAGCAGGGAGGGTCTGCGGACGAGCGGGCAGGCGGCTCTGGTCCATCCCCCAAACTCCCGTAGCCTGGGCGCCGCTCCGGCCCGGGCCCGTCGAGGCTGCACTCGGCCTAGCTTGAGGTGGACTGACGAGATGGGCGGGGAAGCCCAGGCCGGAGTCCCGCGTCCGCCTGCGGGGAGCCTCTCTCAGGCACCTGGAGGGCTGACATCCCGCCCTCGAAGCCCCGAGCCCAGCAGGCGTCCCGGGTCGCCTGGCCTGTGTCTGGCCTGCAGTCTACGTGGGTTTCTACGCAGCAGCAGCTCGGTCACAAGCGGGCATGCTTCGGCCCCTGCCCCCAGCTGGGCTTGAAAGAGCTTACCTGGAGCAGGGCACTCGGCCTGCCTGGCTCAGCGCCACCCCCCCAGGGCTGCCCTCCTCTGGCTGTAGCCTGGAGCCCCGGCCCCGTGGGGAGACGCTGGCGAGGGGCCTGTCCCTAAGCAGGGCCCGGGCTCCCTGGAGCGGGAATGTCTCCCACAAGACCCCCCTGCCCCCCACCCCCGACCGTCTGGTCCTGGACCGGGCAGAGGGCGAGGCTCGGGGCTGTCCTGGGCGGCTACCTCGCTCGCCAGGGGCCAAGGGGGCCGGGGAGGAGCCGTCGAGTCCACGCAGTCGGCTGAGGTCTCGGAAGCGGCTGAGGAAGGCCTGCTCCTCCTTCTGTGTGTGCAGGGACAGCACGGCCTTGGTCAGGCCCACCGGGCGGTAGGCATCTGGGGCCGGGTCGGGGGCTACCGTGGGGCTGGGGGCTGGGCTGGGGGCTGGGCCTGGAGCCAGGCCAGGCAGGTCCTCCATCATGATGATATCTAAGGAAGACGAGACGGGAGGAAAGGTCATTGCAGTCACCTCAGGGGTCAGTACATCCACGACCTCCCCGTCCAACAGCCCCGCCAGCCCCCGGCCTCTGCCCCACAGCCCAGCCTGTGCCCTACGTGGCCCCCTTGGCCTCCTCCCTGCTGAAGACTGGGTCTGAGCCCTCTTCTCCATGCCAAGCGGTCCCAGAGTGAGAGAGAACACTTAGTCCCTCCAGTGACAGTCCCATAGAAGGGAAGCTCCCTCCTTGCCCTCCCCTCACGCGTCCTCCCCTTAAGGGGTTCCCTACAGTCCCTGTCCTTGGTCCCTCTGTGGACAGCACCTCGGGGCCGAACCCCCCACCCCAGACCTGGTGTGCGAACCGACAGTGAGAATACGGAGAAACAAAGCAGCGAAGGCCGGCGGGGCTGGACGGCAAGCAGCAGCCCCGAGCTAGGAGACCTCCTTCTCTCCGTTAGGGGCCAGACGGGGAAGGGACGGGCGGGCAGGAGGGAGGTCTGGCTGGGGGACCGAGTGGAGCCCCCTCACTCCGCGCCCATACCCGACTCCGGGGGCTTCTTGTCTCCCACATGGACGATGGTGGAGCTGAAGCTACACTGACTGGTGACGGACACCACGCTCTCTGCCTTATTGGCCAGTGCGAGCGGGCTCAGGGCGCCTCCCACCACCGGCTCCTTCTGTGGGGCGGCCCCCTCCCCGGGCAGCACTGTCGACGCATCTGTGCGGAGAGATGGCACCAGTTACCCCCAGGAGGCTGGGAGGGGGGATCCCAGGGAAGTGGGGGAGGCACGGACAGGACAGAGGACTCCGCAAATCTGAAAGCTGGGAGGGCGGCGGGGCGGAGTGAGGTGGGGGCCCTGAAGGCAGAAATGCAGAGACCCGGGGCCAGTGGGCCGGGCGGGGCAGTGGGGGCAGGGCGTGCACCGGGTCTTTACCTTTCTTGGCCCCCAGAGGGACCGGACCTGTCCTCTGCTTGTCATCATCGGAGGCTGAAGAGGTGGTGCAGGAGGAGGACGAGGCGCATTTACGCTTGGCCTTGGCTGTGCTGGGAATGTTACAGCTCTCTAGATACCTGTGGGGCGGGGCGCCAGAGGGCATGAGGGCGGGGCTTGAGGTGCCAGCGTGGGAGCCAGGGCCCAAGTGGGAGAAGGTTCCAGGGCTGCCTGACCTGAGGATGCTGTCCAAGCAGTTGATCTGCTGGTAGGAACAGCCGTTGGCTTCTTTCCTCTCCGCCTCCTCAGGGGTCAAGGTGAGTGGGGCCTGGGCTGGCGCAGGGACTATCTCCAGTTCTGGGTCTGGGGACTGGCAGGAAAGGGTCTTGGCCTTGAAGGTGCCTGTGGCTGCACCATGGAGAGAAAAAAGGAGAGACAAGCTCCTCTGGGTTGGGGTGAAGGTCAGGGGGGACCCCCCAGTCTCAGGCTCACCCACACCCACACCCACTCACCAGGGAGGCGGGGCCTCGGCAGGGGCCACGCGCGGGACTCGATGAAAAGCTGCTGTCCCTGATGCTTCACCAGGTGCACGTCCTTACAGATCTGCTGGAAGGTCACCTGAGGGACGGAACAGGGCAGTGTCACGGGCTCAGGGCACAATGCAACGAAGGGCACCGGTGGGGAGGCACTGGGGCCACGGTGTGAGCACGACCGGAAGGGAAAGGCACAGGAACCGGGCCTGGACAGGGGAACGCGACACGAGATGGCAAAGCAGGGGACGGACACTCACCGGGGCGGGAGGCCCAGGCCCCTCAGCGTCGCCCCCGTTGCTATCGCTGGAGGAGCCAGGGCTGAGGAGAGGGCCCGGCGAAGCGGCGGGGCCGACCCCGCACAGCCCCGTGGGGCTGGGACTGTGCACCGGCTGAGGCAGGGAGAGANCTCGACATTCACCTGTAACAGCAGCCGGTGGATCTGCTCAGATAGCTCCTGGATATCAGCGTCCAGAGACAGAGCTGGGCTGGGGGCCGGAGGAGTGAACACGTCCTCGTTCAGGGGCGCCCTGCAGGGTGGAGAAGGGTAAGTCAGGGCCCGCCCCCTCCCGCACGGTCCCAGCCCACAGGGCCAGCTCTGGGGTGCGGCCCACTCACGTGCGCACTTTGTGGCGTCCCAACACAAAGGCCACCTTGCGGCTCCAGGGGTGCACGAAGCCGGCCCAGCTGGTGTCCATGGTCACGTACTCCCCGTTCCGCGCACAGAAGCGAATGGGGGAGTGATCAAAGGGCTGGCCGGCCAACTGCAAGACTGAAGGAGGGAGACATGAGGGGAGGGTCGGCCCGAGGCAGAGCCCGGCACAGCAGAGGGCCGCCCGCTGGAGATCCAGGCCACCGGGGCCCGAGGGACAGCCGCAAGCACAGCAAGAGGGGCCCCGCGGGCAGCGGAGGAGGGAGCGCGGGACAGAGGACTCACTCTTCTTGTGGATGGCCAGCATGAGGGGCCGGTCCTCGGGGTGCAGAAACAGGAGCACTGGGGCCCCCAGGAGGTCCTGGGGGAGGTAGCCCAGCAGGGGGGCGGCCCTGCAGGGAGAGGGGGCATCAGAGAGTAGCCGTGGCCTTAGCCCGGGCGCCCCCACCTTTCCCTCCAGGTCCTGAGCGAACCTTTCGTCCACATCCTGGAAGAGGCAGCTAGGTGTGTGCCGGGTGGTGAAGATTCTCTTGTCGGGAGGGATCCGGGGAGCTGGGGCACAGAGAGTGAGGCCACGGGGTTTTCTCCAGAACGGACCAGCGTCTCGTCCCCCGTCACCCCCAGGCTGCCTGGGACCCAAGCTATTGGGAGGCCTCCCCACAGCTCTGTACAGGATCTTCTAGGCTGCAGAGATGGTCTAGACCATTCCTCCACCCCCACCCCCCACCCAGAGTGAAACAGAACCAAAGCATTCATCTTTCCCTGCTCCTAGCTCAGGCTGCTTACCCAATTCTCCCCCCACTAAAAGCAGACTCAAACCTTCGTCCTTAAGATTCCTTCTCTGTTCCAAGATTTAGGGACTGGGACCTGCCTCTCAGACTCACATCCTGCCTCCCCATGGGCGTAGGGAAATCACCCTTCCAACCACGCCCGCCAGGCCAGGCCCACTGCCCACTCACCTTCGTAACCCGAGTGGATGCGCTCCGCGATGAGCAGGCAGCACGGCTGCGCGGGGGCCCCATCTGAGACCCGGATCTTGGTCACATATGGCGTTAGGCGGAATGGCTGGTACCGAGGCCCTGCATCCCGGTCAGGACCCCCTCTGGAAAGGGAGAGAAAGAGGCACGAGTGACTCTTCGTGGAGGGTCACCTACCCTTCACCTCAAGGTCATGGACCAGACAGCAAAGCAGTGGGGGTGGGGACGGTGGGAGGGGCTCTGCCCCCACCTACCTGATACGGCAGAAGACGGACTTCTCCTGGGTGAAGTCCTTGAGGCCTGAACCTGGAACAGACCAGGAGGGCACTGAGGACAGCCCCCCACCTCCTCCCTGGCCCCTCAGAGCAGGGGTTTCGTGGGACTGCTGGCCCCTTCCCCCCAAGCACTTGGGGACCTCACCTGCTGAGGCCCCGGCGCCCCAGGTGGGCAGGCGAGAGGGGGCAGTGGAGCCATAGAAGACACCCACGTCCTGGGGGGCCAGGAGCTCGGAGAAGCGGGCGCCCCGGAACACATCCCGCTTGCAGCGCAGCAGTGTACCCGCCTGCTCGGAGATGTAGACGATGCGGCCCGTCAGGAACGAGACCGCCACCGAGAAGGTGTCCTGGGCCGGAAAGAGAGGACAAAAGTAGACTCAGGAGCCACGCCAGGGAGGACGGGAGGCGCGTCGGGACAGAGGGGCCGGGCCGCGGCTGACCTGGTTGCGAAGCGTATACTCAGATGTGATGTGCTCCAGCTCCTCCAGGGTGTAGGTGGACATGTCCAGGGCACAAGGCTCACCCTCCTCCAGGCTCCACTGCTGGTAGTAGTCCTGGTTGGCTGCCGGGCGGAGGCGGTGAGGTATCTAGTGAGGAAGCTGCCCCCACCCCTCAGTGGCCCAGCCCCTGGCCATGGCCCTCCCAGGAGGCACCACTCACCCTGCACCTGCTTGACACAGGCCAGAGCATACTGCAGCGTGGCCAGGGTCCCAGAGCGGCCCTTGCCCCGGCGCTCGGGCGGCAGCCGAAGCTTGAGCTCCCGCAGAGCCGTCATGAGTTCCTTCTGGGTCCTCGCCCGCGCCGACTGCTCACTGCTGCAGGGCCCACAGGCAGGGAGGGGTACAGCTCTTAGCCCCAGATCGTGACCCCAGCCCCCAGCCCTCCTGTCTGGCCCTCACCCCCACGAACCTGCAGCCGCTGGTAGACGGGTTGTCCTGCTCCGAGCTGGCGCTCAGGAGGCTGTAGGCAATGGAGCTGCTGGGTGGGGATGGGCTCTGAGAGTTGGTGCTGGGGAGAAGCAGCAGGCCCACAGTGAGAAAGCGCCCAGGAGCAGGGGCCCCGCCCCCGCCCCGCCCCCCAAGACCCTGTCGCCAGCACACCTCTTGCTGCTCTCGGTGGTCTCCAGCAGGGCCGAGTCCTTGCCGTTGCCAGACGAGGAGCTGTGCGAGCTCCGCTGGGAAGCGCCCCGGGACTCGGGCCCGTTGGACTCATTGCCGCTGGAGCCGTTGCTGTTGGCATCTGTGTCATCAGCAAGGCTGGGGCCGGGGCGGGACCGGTGCTGCGGCGGCCCGGGGGATGGGGCCCCTCCAGGGCAAAAGGATTCTCCCGGTCCGGAGTCCCCTCCCCCATCAGCCCCTTCTAGGGGGCCACTCATGTCTGGGTCATGGGGAGGGCAAGGGGGAAACAGGGCAGGCGGAGAGGCCACCACGCGCGCACGGGGGGGCCTGGCGGCCTGGCTGGGGGAGTGAGGTGGGAGATCCAAGGCTCTGAGGACTGAGAAGTTCGATCACACGCAGTACCTGGACAGGGAGACCAAGAAGAAGGGCGGGGAGAAGGCGGGGGGAGGTTAACTTTACAGTCCTGCTGGCTTCACTCAGACTCTCCCGGGTCGGCTCCCAGGCCCCTAGGACCCAGGCTTGGGAGCCCCGGGGTAAGTTCTGTTTCCTATCCCCACTGGCGGTCCGCAGGTGGGAAGGGGCCTCTCTCCTGCCCTCCTCCACGTCCCCCGCCAGCGTGGCCTGGGAAAGGAAGAGCCTGAGTATTTGACGAGAACTATGGCCGTGAACCAAATCCTGGACGCTTCCCATCCTCAAATCCCCATCAGGCCCCCACTCCGCGCGGGACTCCAAGGCCTCAGAGCAGGGGGTATGCCGGTCGCCGCCTATATTTAGGCCTCCAGGCTAATTTTATCCGGGGGCGGCGCCACCCCCGCTGCACATGCGCACGGACATGCGCGGCCCCACCACGCGCTTCCGCCGCCGCCGCGGTCGCCAGGGAAACCGACGTCAGCAGCTGAGCTCAGCGGTTGCTGGAGGGACCAGGGGAGGGCGGGAGAGGCGACCCCTCCCCCATTTCCCGGCGGAGCCCAGGGATCGACCCACTCCCACACTGGCGGGCGCGGCCGGGGGTCGCCCACCTCTAAAACACCCCCACACCCTGGAGGGCTCGGTGAAAATAAGAAGAAGGGCTGCCCACGGGGTTTCCAGGGGCTGGCCTTGCTCCCCAGGGCAAAACACAACCGCCACCGCCCTCCGCGCAAAAGCTCCACAAGCCTGGCCTTCGCCTGCATCCCGGTCATTGTGGTCAAGACGACGCAGCCTGTCCCTCTCCGGGCCCCGCACCCTCGCCCGACCCCCAGGACTGAAGCCGGCACCTGCCATTGTCAGGGACTCAGGAATCCTCTCGGTCCTCTACTTTTCTAGATTACCCGCCGCCCCGACACACTCCGCCCCCATTCGAAGCGGCCACATTCAGCCCTGAGCAAGGGACGCACAACCAACCGCCAGCGGATAGTTCTTCCCCTACTCCTCGTCCAACCACACCCCCAACCCCCAGAGCCAGGAGAAAAAGGAAGGCTGTGGCCAACAGCAGGAACTAGCGCCGGGAACGGGATGTTCCAGTCCGAACCAGGCTTACATCACGGCCGGCGCAGGGCCAGGGCCTGGAGGGGGGAGCGCGGGCAGCGCGTAAAACCTGAAGGGGTCCCGGTGCCGGGGCAAAACCAGGGACCCCCGAGTGACAAGGAAGGCAGCGGCGGCAGACCTGCCGAGGGTCGGACGTGGGGCCGGGGTAGCTGGGAGGAGAGGTCAAGGCCGGAGGTAAGGTAAGAGGATCAGGAGCGCGGACAGCCGGCACAGGGTTGCGAGGAACACCCACGTTCCCGAAGGCAGAGAGGGGGTGGGCAGCGGCAAGGAAGGCGGACTGCGGGTGAGCCGTCTGCGCGCCTGGGCCGAAAGCGGCGCATCGGGCTGGAGGTGGCGGCGGTCCGACTTGGGGCGGGAGACCGATCCCCGGGTGGCCCTGGAGATGCCTACCTGGCCGCGCGAGCGCCCTCCGGCCTCCTGCCCGCCGCCGTTGCAGCCCTCAGCCGAGTGGAAGCTTCGCGGGGCCAGGAGGCGGGTTGCATAATGCCAGGCACTGCCCCTCATTGGCCTCCTGCCGGCGGAGCCGCAGGCCCCGCCCCCGATTGGCTGGGGATCTCGTCCCGGCGCCTGATTGGCTACTGGCCCCTACTGAGGTCAGGGCTGTGTCACACACACGGGCGCACGTGGACCTGGGTGCTGGCGCTGAGCTGAGGGGCCCCAGACACCGCCACCAGCCAATGGGCGCCGGACGCCTTGCACAGTGAATAATGGAAGGCTGGGGAGGGGACGTGAGCTGCCCCTCTTCGAGGAAAATGCCTGGGCCACGGTAGGTGCTTAAAGATGTCTGTTTCCTGAACTGTCCAGCCCAGCACAGCAGGACACCTTGGCCTTGCCAGGGGAGGGCGGA
>NW_027533258.1:9539026-9542294 GCF_008692635.1 Crocuta crocuta | reverse complement strand
TGAGATGGCTGGGCCCAGGGAGGAGCGGGCCACACAGACATGCAGCTTGGCCTTTCCCGCGTTCCTCTCCCCAGCCTTGTCATCACAATAAAGCCATTTTACCCAGCCCCTTACTCTGACACTTCAAATTCTGTGGACGGCTGGGAGAATGACAATTGAGGGTCCCCGCGTAATTAAGGGGATGGAGTGCAGGGCAGGATGCAAACAACAGAAGGGGCAGCCAGAGCCAATAAGGGCTGTAAAGGGAAACAATGGCAGGTACTTCTGTACCCAATCAGAGAAAAGGTCTCCGGGCAGCCTACGTGGTGACTAGTGCTGCTTCTCTCCTCAGGATACAGCCACCCACAGTTAGGGCTGCCCCAAAAGTGGGGGCCAGGAAGCCAGGACTACAGGGAACAAAGCCAGTGGCTGAGAGAAGAGACCAGCTGGGACCCTAGACAGACACAGGCAGTGTCAAGGGCTTCAGATCCCCACAACTGGGACAAGAGAAAGCCAAGGCCCTCATCTGTCACCTCTGTGTTTTCCCCAGAGCCCCCAGGACAGAACCTGACACATGGTAGATGCTCTATAAACACGGTGATTTTGTTGTTAACAAGGAGAGATGGAGGAAGGGAAGCGGCCTCAGCAATGGAGAACGTGTTGGAAATTATGCTCCCGACCCCCAAGGAGGGGGCAGAGCAGAACACAGAGTCCTAATTTGGGGAACTAAAGTGCCAGGCTGGGCTGGGGGGATCTGCAGTGACAGACCCCCTCCATCTAAGACTGAGAAGTAGTTCCTCTCAGGGGCCCCAAGCTGATGCTGACATAATCGGCTGGCGGTGCCCTCCCTCCCTGTCACGTGGCCTAAGCCTTCCTTAACAATGGTGTTCCCCGTGGAGGGGGCAGGGGGAGGGCTCCGTGGAAAAGCTGGGACACAGGGATGTCATAAAATAACCCAGAAAAAGCCAAAGTCAGAAAACAGGGAAAACAAAGGATTCAGGGGCCTGGATTCTCGGTCTCGTCTCCTTGAAAACGTCTCTCCCGGACCCCCCCAACCCCCCCGGAGCCAGATACTGTGGCCCAGTCCCTTGACTCCTTTTCAGACCCCTCTCCTCTGGAAACACGGTTTCTCTTCTTCTCCAGGTCTCCCCTGGGATCTGGGTGTGATCCCCGCTGACACAGGCCATGCGGGCTCTCCCACCCCCACCTCCATATCTACATTTTGCTTCTACAAAGGGGTCCAGCGCCCCAGCAGCCCCCGCCTGCTCTCAAGGCCCCCGGTCATCCCGCCTCACAGTCCCCACAGTAACCGGGGCCCGCTGCCGTCAATGGAGGAGAGGGGGCGGGAGAGAGCGGTGACGTCAAAGCGGAGGAAGAGGGCGGAGCGAGGCAGCCGGGGAATGTGGGACAGGGAGGCTGGAAAGGCAGCGGTTTGGGAGGCGGCCAGCCCGAGAGGGCGGCGGCCAGCGCACTTGGGAACATCATGTTCTCTTGGCCGGTGGCCCAGGACATGCACCCAGCCCGGGCGCCTCCCCCAGCCAAAGACAGCCATCCTGTCCCAAAGCCAGGGATTCCTGGAGAGAGGATTAGGAGGAAGGGGTCCCCCGCCCCTACGCCTGGCTCTCTCCCCGAGACTCGCATCCGCCCGTCCCTCGGCTCGTTCGCACCGCTGGCACTGGCTTCCCCGTCGCCCCCCCCTCCCCAAACTGTACACATCTGCTGGCCCAGTCCCAAAGAGCTAGGGCGGGGAAGTTGGAGGCCCAGGTTCTGCGAGAGCACGCGCACCTTTGCTCCCTCCCCGAGGCCCCCCTCTGAGCCGGAATCTCTCGTTACTATGGCAGCGGAGGGAGAGGAGGAGGGGCAGGGAGAAGAATGGGTCTAGGATGAGGAAATCAAACTAGGACAGAGCAAGTGGCCCAGCCTGGGGCCTCGATCCTGCAAGAGGGATACACGGGTGGAATGAGGGTTTGGGCTGGTGCCTGACGACCAGAAGAACCGGGAAGAGGGAAATGGGGAGGGAGTCACCAACACTTGGCGCAAAAGCTTGAGAATGAGAATATAATTCCCAACCACAGCATTCCTGTCGCTGTTGTTTTGATATCCTACTGCCATTTTTTTTTCTTTTTAGCGAAACACACACGAAAACATGAGGCATCGTGCTAAGGACTACAGTATATTCTCTTATTTAATCCCCAGCACCACCCCGTGAGATGGGTATTATTATCCCCATTCCACACAGTTACTAAACCTGCCTCCTGATATGTTCTCAGGCTCTTAACAAACGGGGCCCAGGGGCCAAATCTGAGCTCTGATAGTGGCCTGTCATTCTGGCGTCTTATCCTTTGGGAACCTGGGAATCCGGGCCTCTCAAATATCCAGCCGATTCCAAGTTTGGTGCCTGGGACACAGGCTCCATCCAGTCCCTCCGCTCCCTGGGCCCGGTCTCAGACGTTCGGTCTGCACTCCCCACATGCTCCCAGTCATCTCAGCCCGGGTTTACACACGCTCCCAAAGTCCTTGAGGTCACCCTAGCGGCCACCAGCCCCAGGGGTCTCCTACGAACCTCAGGCCTGTTTGTGCAGAGAGCAGAGCACCCCGTTGGTGCCTGCTCACCCCCAGGAGCTCCAGATGACGCGTGCAGACACAATCTGCACAACACCGTCCTCCCTCCCAGGACTCAACAGTTGTACTGCACCTCTACTCCCGGGGGCAGGGGCGGCTCCGAGGCCCAACCCCTCCTCTTTAGACAAGAGAAAGACCATCTGAGCCCCAATGGGACTGGCTCGGAGTCACGCAGATCACCTCGCCACCCTCTAGCACCTGCCCTACCGGCGCCTCCCTCCGGCCCCCGAGTCCCGCTCTTTCAAGTGCTTAAGGCGCCCTATGCAAACAGTAGCCAAGCACTGGGACGGCCCCCACCCACCTTCAGGGATCCCCGTCCCCACACCACCCGCGCGTGCCCCACCCTCCCAGGAACCCCTGGACCAGTCGGGATCCAGGTACCTAGGGCGCTGAGGAATGTGTCCGGTGTCCCAGCCTCCCGCCCTCGTCCGTCGAGGGCTGCGGAGTTCGCGCTCCCACTCCCCGCCAACCGTCAGAGCTCCCAACCGCGGCGATCCTGCATTCGCACGACCCTCCCCCAACTCCGTTGACAGCGCCCCTGAAAGAACACAGCGGCCGGGAGAGGCGCGCGCTGACCGCCGCCCACCTCCCCCCGCGCGCGAGCACTCACCCTCCGCATGCGCAGGGAGGCTACGGCGGCTTCCCCGCCCGGGCGCCAGCGCCCCGG
>NW_027533258.1:9524013-9539012 GCF_008692635.1 Crocuta crocuta | reverse complement strand
GCCTAAGGGCGCCGACCCATGCCCCGCGCCGCGTGCGGCCGCCCGGCCCTCGCACAGCCACCATTGGCGCCTCCCGCTGCCGTCATCTCCTCATTGGTCAGCTTGCCAACCCGCAGTGACAGCTCCACGTGAGAGAGGGGCCGCCCCGGCGCGCTGATTGGGAGCCCGCCGGAAAGTCACGCCCCCATCCGCTTCGGGAGTTCGTACTGGCTGTGGCACCATCCTCCGACCTGCCTAGTTCGGGGACGCGAACGCCAGTCCAGCCCTCCGAACTTCCTCATAGGCTGAGAGGTCTCGGAGCTGTCGAGGACACGTGCCGGCGGCCTCACGCGGCAACTTGTTTACCTGGAAGCTGGGGATTTTCCTTGACGACACTCGTACCGAAGACTGCGGCGTCTGCGCAGGCGCAGCGAGTGTGACCTGCACGCAGGCGCAGATGTGAGCGGCGGTGGCGATGGTTGCGGGCGGGGGAGCTTTGTGCCGAGACCCGGCCGAGCTGTCCCGGGCGTGACAAGAGCGCCCCCAGCGCTGGCACTCGGGCCCTGGGTCCCTGAGGCCCCGGAAGCTGGAAGGTGCTGGCCTCAGCGGGGTCTGCAGATCTCAGCGCCGCGTGATGATGGGGATAGTGGTGAAGATGACGGATGGCTCCCGATGGTTTTCTGTGGACCGAGCCAGGCGCTTCTCACAAACCCGGAGACCGTCTCACTTACTATTATTCCGCCCTACAAATGAGACTGAGCTCCAGGGAGGTTACATAATCCGTCTGGGTTAACACTCCTGTCCGTAAGGGGGCCGAGATTTCAGCCCAGGGCCTTGACACTATAAAGAAGGTGGGTCCTAGGGCGAACGAGAACCCTAAACCTGGGAAGGAGTCAGTAGATGAACGGCGAATACGCCCTGAGCACCTTATGGAACACAGGAAGCCCGAAATAAGTGGTGGCCATTACTGTGATGACTGTGTCCCTGGTTAGAAGTCACCTGGGCCTCTTGGAACGTCTATTTGTAAAAGCGTCCTCGGCAGACAAGCTGGGAAACCCTGTGTAGATTTCCCGCACTGCTGCACCGTCCTGCTGCAGCCCTGCGAAGCGGGCCCTCCAGAGCTGATCTAACACCCTCCACTCGTTTTTGAGGCACCTGGGGTGGGGAATGCTAGGGTGTCGCATCAGGGACGTCAGGGATCTGGAGGCTACGGGAGTTCAGCGTGGGGTCTAGAGTCACCAATCCTAAGACAGGGGGCACGGGGGGCAGGCCAGTCTGTGGCCCGCTCCATACCACACTCTGCTGGGTCTCTCTGAGCCGATTTGTTCTGTAAGTAATTATGAACCCCTTCTGGATGCTGGCTCTGTGCTAGGCACCCCGGGGAATGGGATGTTTCGCTGAAGCCGTCCATGGAGTAAATGACCACGGCAGCAAACGCAGAGCATCTGGGAATTAAATCAAGGGGTAGAAAGGGATGGAACAAAGAGCAGGAACAGGCCTCCCGGGGGAAAAAAAACAAGGGAAGCTGGGAAGCCCAAGCCTCCAGATTCTCCTCCAGGCTGACCCGGGGGGTCAAGACCGCTTCCCCTCAGCAGCGCCTGGTGCCCACCCGTGGCCACTGCGGGGAACCACACTCCGCGGTGCCCAAGGTCAGGCCCTCCAGGGAAGTACGGTCCTTTCCAAGTCAATCTTCGCAGCTTTCCTGTTAAACCTGCGCACCCAATACCCTCCTCACTGGTTAAGAAAAAGTCTTAGAACGCACACCAGCTGGTTACTCATTACACATTTATTGTACATTTTCACAATCTGGATGCGTCACAGAATTGGGGGAATGGGGGGAGGGAAGGGGGGGCAGGGGACACTGGGATAATATGGGGGGTCTAGAACACAGCACCCCCACCCCCAGCATCTCTCCCTACCCTGTCACACCACAGCTCAGATCTCCCTGCTCCCCCTCCACACAGAAACCTTGAGTGTGGGGGGGAAGAAAGAGTTTGGGGGGTCCCCTCCAGCAGGTTAAGGGGCTGTACCCTCAGACCCCTAAAATTGTGCCATTTAGAAAGCCATTAGACCCTTCCTCTATCACGTCACCTAAGGAGGAGACAACTCTCGGGGCTCGACTGCCCTGGAGAGGGGCGAGAATCCCCATCTTGCAGCAAGTCCCATACACACATTGGCAGTGACTCGTACCCCCGCCCTGAATCCAGGGGGGCAGTCAGAGGAGCTGGGCAGTGGTGGGAGCAACAGCCCCCCCCAAATGAGGGAGGGGAGTTTTCAGTCCAACCCCCAGCAAGGGTGGGGCCAGATTTCAGGCAGGAATTGGGGGGATTCTCTGCCCTGCCCCCACTCCTCCCCAAGGCAGTGATGACCCCCCACACACTGGTAGCCATCTCTCCCAAAAGTCAGATTGTGGCCACCCCCCAAACTCTCCAGGCAGGAGGAGGAGGAGGCGGCAGATCAGGCGGATGGGAGGGAGGGAGACCCCACGGGAATGTCGGCTGAGTGCCCCACATGAAAACTGGGGAGCACGAATGTGGGGAGAGACTCCAAGTGGCAAAACTATTGGTCCATCATGACACACTGAACTCCGAGACACTTCCACACTAGCTGGGGGGGTGGGTAGGGAGAGGAGGGGACAAGAGGTTTGGAAAATGGGGGCAGGGGAGGCAAACTGGACTAGAGGGGCTAGGAGGGGGAGATTCTGGGGGCCAGAAGGGCCTGGCTCCACAAAAGCCCGGGCTCCCACCCCCTGCAAGTAACGTCATGCAAATGAAAGTGATACAAGGACCGTGGGGACTAGCGTCTCAGTAAAAAAGCAACACGGGCTGAAAGAATGAAGGGGGGACGGAAAGAAAGAGACAGAAACCAAAAAAGGATGTCAGTATGTAAATGAAGGCTACTTAACATGCTGGAAGCTCCCAGAAGACCTTGGGATTCTTAGGACCAAGTGGGGCCAGTCTCAGGGCCTCCCGGGCGATGCAAAGATGCACCTAGGGAGGCCTGGACAGTTGCTTTTTGTTTTTTGTTGGGGGGGGTGGGGGTGCAGGGAAGGCCAGGGTGGGAGGAAGGATCAGCTAAATCCAAGGGAAGGAGGAGAGGAAGAGGGACTATTGCATAGCAGATGCAAATGAAAGGACTAGGGGCTGGTCAGGGAGGGAAGGAAGGGGCGGGAGGAAAAGAGAAGAGGTGGGAACTTCAGGAAGGGGTGTTNGTCTGTAACATAGACCGTGGGAACTGCGGGAGGGGAGGGCTGGGGAGGATGGGATGTTATATACAAATAGATATAATTTTATTTTCGAAGGTAGGATGGTGTTATTTAATGGTGGTGGTGGGTGGGGGGCTTTGTCTGGGCAGGGCGGGCTCCTCGGGGGTTTAAGAGCTGAAGTAAACTGCAGAGAAGGAAAGAGAAGGAAGAAGAGAGAAGGGGAGAAAGAGAGAGAGAGAAAGCAGTGTGTCAGGCCTGGCCCTGCTCCCACCCCCCCACCCCCCACAGCCCAGCCCTCTCAGCCTTAGGTTCTTCATCTGGACAGCAGGGGGCTGGACTGGTGGGTTCCAAGGTCTCTTCAAGTCCATGGTATGGCCTTGGGGCCACAGGCTCCTAATCCTCTGGGCCTCTGGGCCCACAAACGCTCCAACAGCAGGGTGTCTGGCTTCCCGGCCGCGTCTCAAGCCCCTGGGCTTCGCCTGCTCTCCCACTTCCCAATTCCAGGGTCCCCAGACTGGGCTCTTAGGCCCCAAAACTATCCTCAAGGGAGCCGTGGGGACCCACCGGCTTTCCCGTTTCCAAAAATCTTAACAAAAGTTGCCTAGAACCAGGCCAAGCGCAGGCGGAACAGCACCGAGCTTTGGGGCTCTGGATGAAAACAGAGCTGCCGTCGGCAGCTGTACACGCTTTCTGCTGAGCAGTAAAATCTAGGTTAGTGACCTTCAAAACCTAGAAGGGGAAACCTCTCCAGAGAAAGGGCCCTAGCCACTGCTGCCCTACTCACCGATGATGATGATGAGGATGATGGCGCAAATCACTCCCAAGATGATCATCATCTGGGGGCGAGAGGGGGGGTCGGTGACACAGACCACGACACCCCCAGCCACCCACCAGTTCTTAGCAGCCCCCTGCTGCGTGCCTCCACCCTCACCTTGAGGTTTTTCCACCAGTATTTGCGCTTGAGCTTGGCTGCGCTTGTTTCAAACTGGGAGGCCCCTGCCTGGAGTGCATCTGCGCGGTCGTCCAGCTCTGACAGCTTCTGGTCCCGCTCCAGGACCTTGTCCACGTTCACCCTCATGATGTCCACCACCTGGGGGGAGGGGCCCACGAGGCAGGGGGTGTGCCAAGGCCGCCTCAGCCAGGGCACTCCTCAAGCATGCACCCACAAAGGGAACGTGCACCCCGGGGGGGCCAGGCTAAGACGCCAAGGACACCCAGAGAACATGCCTAGCCACCTGGGGACATGCAAGGAGCACACATCAGGGGCACGCTGAGAGCCAGATGTCACAGCAGCACCGTCTGGGTGCTGAGCCTCCAGCAGCCTGTCCATCCCCCGGCCACACCTACCGGGGCCGAAACACCCCGGGACAGCAAGGTTGACTAACGCCCCGGGGCCGCTGCAAGTGCTTGGTGACCAGGGAAGGGGCATGGCGTGTCTTTGTCCCCAAACTCACAGACTCACCACCTCTAGCCCAAAACGGGCGTCCACACCGGTCTGCCAACCCCCGGGGTCCTTCCCACTGCCTTTGACACCCCTCACACTCACCTCATCCACCTGGGCCTGGGTCTGCTGCAGTCTCCTGTTACTGGTAAGGTTTGGAGGAGGCGCAGGGGGGCCTCCCTCCCCAGCTGGGGCGGCAGGGGGGGCGGTGGCAGCGGTAGCCGACCTGAGGGGTAGGGGCGGATTAAGACCCAGGGCCTCGAGTCACCGGTCCCGCGGCCAGGGCTCCGCCCATCCTCCTGTCCATCCATCCACCGACGGGAACCCTGGATTCCGTCCGGCCCCGCCGCCGGCAAGCTGCGTGACCTTGAGCTGGGCCCCCGCCCCCCTNCTGGCTGCAGCCCTCCCAGCCGCCCCCCGCCGCTGCCCCCTGCCCCTGACAGCGCCCCTGAGCCCCAAGCCACGTCCTCGCCCACCCGCGAAATCCGTAAACCAGCCAGCACTCCACACACCCAGCCCCCGCTAAGGCCCCGGGTCCCAACGCCAGCGACCAGCTTCAGCTTTTGCAGGGGGCTGGGGTGGAAAGTCAGAAGGGGCAACGCGGGTCGCCGGGCTCCCGGGAGGCCTGGGGCACCTGGCCGCTGAGGAGCGGCGTGTGAAGAAAAGCAGAAGAGGCAGGCTCTTCCAACCAAGTCACTGCAGGGTGCGGGGCTCAGACCAGGGGTGCTTGCGGGCCGGCCCAACTGAGTCAGGGCAAGGTTAAGGCCAGGGAAGAGGGCACGGGCTTCCCCGCAGGGCTCCTTCACGTGGTGGCCGCAGACCCGCAGACGGGCCGAAACCCAGCTCCGTCACAGAGTCGGGTCGGCTACCCAGGCGACAGGAGGGCTCAGCCTCTGGTCCCAGGCTGCGACAGCTGGGGGCTTTGGGACTTTTGTTTGTTTTTCTTTGGGGGAAAGACAGTAGGCATGGACTGCCCAGTGCAGTGCCCAGGTACGTGGTACTACTTTACCCGCGGATCAGCCCCACAGGTGTGACCTGTCCTGTCCCTAGACCCCAAATATATGACGTCTGTAGGCACTATATATATATTTGTTAAAATGCCTTCATCTGGAATATGAAAAGGGATTATCCACGTCCCCTTCCGACCCTGACTGGTCTCTTTGGGTCCCTCTAAACAGCGGGCAGCGGCTGCACACAGTCCCCTCTTCCCGCGCAGGCCTGGACCTTCAGAGAGAAGATGGGACCAGATGAGCTGACCACCTTGTGGGCCGGGTCAAGGCAAGCGTCAAAAGTGAGGAAGGATGTGTCTTAGGGTAGGCATAATGGCCCTGGCGGGGCGGGGGGGGGCTTGTGGGGGGGTGCTCACTGAATCCCTGGAAGGGGAGCAGAGGGAGGCTGCTGGCCTAGGTCTGGAGACAAACAGGAGCCAGCTTCTTCCCTCCCCCACCCAGGCCTCCCGGTGTGAGAACCTCCCTAATGCAGCGCCCCACCCCCTCCCCGCGAAGCCTGGGGACTGGCTCCGTCACCAGAGGTGTCATTTCCCAGCTGTCTGGGGGAGGTGAGTGAACAGGGAGCTCGTGCTGGGTGTGGGGACACAGCAGATCTAAGATAAGATGCTCTCGTTCCTTCCCCGGAGAAGCCACCCGCCCGGTCCTTGCGCACCGGCACAGACACAGAGGACGTCTGGGTGGCTCGGCCTCTGTGCAAAGGAAGAAAAGAGCAGCTTCTCTGAAGGCTCAGATGGCTCGGTGGGGTGCTAGCTTTTGCTTTTCAGCCCTGAGACGACTCTATATTCTAGCCAGAGAATAAAGGTGCCAAATTCCAGGCTTTTAAGTTCAAAAGCTGCAGTGTCTGGGTCTAAGGCAGGGAAAGTTGGAAGGAAGTACAAACAGGCCCACCCCCACCGGCCCTGATACCCCTCACTGGCCGGGGAGGAGGAGCTGATGGAGGACCAGACAAGATGTTAGACGGTGCTTTAGGAGTGATCCTCATTTTCCCCAACGGCCAAATCCGGAGGACATGGAAGGGACGGAACCCAGAATAAATCTGGGGAGCCAAGGCCATGGCGTGTGGCTTGGAAAGTTGGCACATTGCTGTTGGGTCCTGGGGGCAGCGGCACAAGAGTGGAAATGAGGGCCTGTAAGATCCACGGAGGTGGGGACCCAGGAGGATTTATCTTAGAGGCGCCTCACTGCGCAGCCCACCCTGGCAAGCCACCTATGCTGTGGTGCTAAGGGGCTCCTCCCAGTTTAGGTCAATGGTGGCGTGGGATGACGGGGTTCACCTGGAAATGGATAAGGGAGTGTTTTCTGCAAGCAGTAGAAGGGAGACCCAAAATAGAAGTTGAACTAAAGAAAAATACTCTATTTACAGACTGAGATGATGGACGTTGCTGCATTCACCTGCTTCTTCGGGGATTGGCAGCCAAACCTCTGGGCCTTACTTCCAAGGCTCCTTCAAAAGACGGGGTGGGGGGGGCAAGTTCATTTCTGACGAGCACCTCTGGTGATTCTGATGTAGGCGGCACAGAGAACAACTGCAATAAAGGCTTTCTTTTATGGTTGTCTCTCCTCTGCTAACAACAACTGATTTACAAGTTGGGATGGAATGGGGCGGGCTGGTCATCCCCACACTGACTCATGAACTTGTTCCCTCCGTGAGTCAAACCTGACCAAGCAGTTATTAGTTTCAGAAACCTTGTCCCTCGATGATTGTAAAGAAAAGGCCTTCTAATTAGGAGCAGGAGGAGCGGATGCCTCCTGGAGTACAGACCCCAGGGCTAGCCCCCCCTCTGTCACAATCAAGGCTCGGAGGCTGCCCGCCCAGGCCCTGGGCTCCTGGAGGGAAAGGAAACCACCAGGAGCCTACTGTGTGCTAGGTGCTACCCATGGACTGCTACGTGCACTGGGTTTTTGGTGGCTTTTTTTTATATATATATTTATTTTTGAGAGACAGAGAGCCCACGCTCAAGTTGGGAAGGGACAGAGAGAGTGGGAAACACAGAATCTGAAGCAGGCTCCATGCTCTGTCAGCACAGAGCCCGATGCGAGGCTCGAACTCACAAACTAAGATCATGACCTGAGCTGAAGTCGGACGCTTAACTGACTGAGCCACCCTGGTGCCCCCAGTTTTTTAATTACACAAATCATGTGACTGTATTCTCCCTGCAAAGTATTAAAACGTTAGACATACTGTTCCCTTGACCACACCCCAACCCCTCTTTTTGTTTCATGTCCTCAAAGGCTTTGTGTACTTTCCTTTTAGGAGGGAAACTTTATTGTTGCAGGGGTGCCTGCGTGGCTCAGTCAGTTAAGAGTCCAGCTCTTGATTTCGGCTCAGGTCATGATCTCACAGTTCGTGAGTTCGAGCCATGCCGGGCTGTGCGCTCACATGTTGGAACCTACCTGGGAATCTCTCTGCTCTCTCTCTCTGAAAATAAGTAAACATTTGTTAAAAGTTTATTGTTATACTTATTTTTTTCATTTCCAAAAATGCAGTCTCTTCTCTCATTTCTCTGACTATAATAATTATATTTCTCTTACTCAGTATTATATCACAAACTAGGTAACACAATCAAAATTTACAAATCACAAGTATAACATTTAAATATTTTTTGAGAGAGAGAGAGACACAGAGCACTTACCGGGGAGGGGCAGAGAGAGAGAAGGAGACATAGAATCTGAAGCAGGCTCCAGGCTCTGAGCTATCAGCACAGAACCTGATACGGGGCTCAAACCCATGAACGAAGAGATCATGACCTGAACTGAAGTTGGACACTTAACCGACTGAGCCACCCGGGCGTCCCTACAAATCACAAGTATAAAAGAACACACAGCAAACCCTCACTGAGCTGCCCCCCACCCCCCACAACNTCCAATTATAGGCTATTTGTTTTTCTTGTGCAACCCTCTGGTTATCTCTGTCTCTTCCAGTTTTGTTTTGTTTTTTTTTTAATAAATGGGAAGATTGTCTTTCTCATTTCTCAGGCCTATCGCAACTGTCTGCTCGTTCTTGACTTTGATAGGGAGGCTGATTGGAAATTGGGGGGGGCGGCANGAAGAGATCATGACCTGAACTGAAGTTGGACACTTAACCGACTGAGCCACCCGGGCGTCCCTACAAATCACAAGTATAAAAGAACACACAGCAAACCCTCACTGAGCTGCCCCCCACCCCCCACAACACACTGCTATGTGAAGTCCTGTAAATCCTCCAGAATGGTTGGTGCAGGGACAGACACAGATGCCTCTTTCTTTTGAAAAGCACAAACGCTCACAGACTACATGCANGACAGGCTTTCTCTGGGGCTTCTCAGTGTTTTTGAGAGAGGTATATCCTCAGTGCCGCATCCCTGCCCTCACTGAGCGTGGAGGGAGCAGAAGCTGGAGCGGGCCGGGGTCTCCCCTTTGCCATCTCAAGCCTCCTTTCTGCTGCACCTGTTGTCCCCAAGTCCAACGCCTCCCTGAAGATCAGGATGTGGAGGGGTGATGTGTGCGACTCAACTCAGGTCTTCTGACCAGTGAGGGCAAGAGTCCCCACATTCTGAATACAGACTCACGGCCACCTCCCCCGTGGTCAGCCAGGCCTTGACCATGGGATCTGGTGACCTTTGGGATCTTTGGACACCGGGTGCTGACTCCCTCTGCCCTTGCCCTTGACGTGACTGACACCCTTCAGCCACCGCGCAGCCTTGTTGAAGTCTCATGTCCACCACTGTCTCTCTGGTCTCTTGGTCCTTCTAGATTTATCCATCTTTGACTCCTCTCCGGTTAGTTAGTACAGATGTGGAAGGGACGGAAGATAAATGTTCACGATCCTTCAAGAGTCAGCTTTTTNGTATACACACTTCCCATGATCACCTGCCTCTCCCGACGGCCCCGTGAGGTTGGTATTGTCTTGATTTTACAGTTGGGGAAAACTAGGCTCAGAGAAGCACCTTGATGGAGTCTTTTTAAATGNAATTAAAAAAAAAAAAATAACAGGTTCCTGTGTTGCTGCGGGGGCCGGGGAGGGGCCTCCAGCCTGTGCCCGAGGTTGGCAAGGGGCCACACCACCCGTACTTCCCTCCACGTCACATGCCATGCCCAGCGCCTGGCGGGTAGGCGGCATTCAATGACGACTTGCTGAGCGGAGCAGCTGATTTGGCCTGACGGCCGGGAGGCGTGGGGCCTAGGCTGCCCCAGCCTCTGCATGGACCCCAGGCGAACGGCTTTCCCCCGGGGCGCCACGCGCCGCGTCGGTGGAAGGAGGGCGCCCCGCTTCCGTCCTAGGCACTGTGGGGGCACCAGGCGCTACGGGAATGCGCAAGGGGGGTCATCAAACACAGCGTGCCTGCCGGTTATGCCTCAACAAAGCGGGAAAACGAAAGGAAACGAAACCCCAAGCCCACCGCGATCTTTGATGATCGTTGATGGATGTAACAATCAAGACGCGCGCCAACCCAGCTCAAACCGATTTAAGCCAAAAAAGGAGAGTCTGAGGGTTCGCGTCCCGAAACGTAACCGGAAATAGCAGGCACGGGGCCCTCCCGTGACGTCATCGGGGACTGGATTCGTTTCCTGCTTGGCTGGACTCTGACTTCGCTTCGCCCCCAGGCCGGGAGCCCCGGCAGCCGCGCGCTCACATTCTCCAAACACTCCAACCACGTTGGAGTTTGTCTCCTTAAAGGCACGTGCTTCAAAATTCCCGGAGCCCGAAAGCGCACGCGGACGAGGTCCCCTCCTGCCCAGTCTCCGGCCACCCGCTTCCGCCCTCAGCACGAGTCCTCCCGGGGCCCGGCTCCGTGCAGAGGCGGTTTTCCCCTGGGTGGGCCCGTGGCTTCCCACTCTTTTTTTTTTTTTTAATGTTTTTTTATTTATTTCTAGGAGAGAGAGAGACAGCGTGAGCAGGGGAGGGTCAGAGAGAGAGGGAGTCACAGACTGAAACAGGCTCCAGGCTCCGAGCTGGCAGTCAGCACAGAGCCCGACACGGGGCTCGAACCCACGAACCGCGAGATCATGACCTAAGCGAAAGCCGGACGCTTAACCGACTAAGCCACCCAGGCGCCCCACCGCCACGTTCCCATTTCACCCATAAGCAGGGCCAGCTTCCAGCAGGGAAAACCCTGGGTCCGAGAGGATGGGCGTTGCTCTGATTGCTTTTGATTTGTGTGGCTATTGCCAACTTGCTCTCCGTGGGCGGGTTGCTCGCACCCACAAGCCGGGTGAGGCCTGTTTACTTAAACCCATGCCCTCCCCAACGCTCCATGATAATTTTGGTCGTTACCAGTACAAGTCAAATGCCATCTGCATTTCTCTAATGGTCAATGAGTTTAGGCATCTTTTCATGTATTTGAGAATCCTTGGGATTTCCTTTCCTGTGAAATGTCCGTACAATTTTTCTGTCCCTTTTTTATCGGGTTGCTAGTATATTGTTTATAGACTTGTAGATATTCTTATTTTTTTTTTAATGTTTATTTTTGAGAGAGAGAGAGAGTGAGACAGAGTACAGGCGGGAGAAGGGCAGAGAGACAAGGAGACACAGAATCTGAAACAGGCTCCAGGCTCTGAGCTGTCAGCACAGAGCCGGATGCAGGGCTCGAACCCACCCACTGTGAGATAATGACTTGAGCCAAAGACTCAAGAGGCTCAACGGACTGAGCCACCCAGGTACCCCTACATTTCTAATTCATATTTAAATGTATTGGGGTTTTCTTTTCTTTCAAAATTCTATTTAAAATTTTAAAAATTTTTGAAAAAATTCTAGGTGTCCCTAGACTTGTAAATTTTAAATCTACAAGAAAACGAGCCCTTTCTCTGCAATATGAATTATAAATATTTCCCCTAGATTGTCATTTATCTTTTGCTTATGTTTTCTTTTACCATGGATACATTTTACATTTCTCTCTTTAATTTTTTTTAAGGTTTTTTTATTTATTTCTGAGAGAAAGACAGTGTGAGCAGGAGAGGGTCAGAGAGAGAGGGAGACACAGAATCTGAAACAGGCTCCAGGCTCTGAGCTGTCAGCACAGCCCGACATGGGGCTCGAACCCAGAAACCGTGAGATCATGACCTGAGTGGAAGTCAGACGCTTAACTGACTGAGCCACCCACGCACCCCTACATTCTAAGTCATATTTAAATGTATTGGGGTTTTCTTTTCTTTCCAAAATTTTTTTAAAATTCTAGTCATCTTTCTTTCATGACTTCTGTGTTTTGTTTTCATACTCAGAAATGTCCTCCTCACTGCAGACGATTTTTGTTTAATTTTTTACTGTTTTATTTATTTTTGAGACAGAGAGAGACAGAGCATGAGAGTGGGAGGGACAGAGAGAGAGAGAGGGAGACACAGAATCTGAAGTAGGCTCCAGGTTCTGAGCTGTCAGCACAGAGCCCGACGCGGGGCTCGAACCCACAAACATGAGATCAAAGTTGGAGGCATAACCGACTGAGCCACCCAGGCGCCCCGACTACAAACTTTTTTTAAGTTTATTTATTTTTGAGAGAGAAAGAGAGAGCAGAGGGGAGGGTGCGGAGAGAGAGAGAGAATCCCAAGATCTCGCGGGGCACAATCTCATGAACCATGAGGTCATGACCTGAGCCGAAATCAAGAATCAGACACTTAGGGGCACCTGGGTGGCTCAGTCGGTTAAGCGTCCGACTTCGGCTCAGGTCATGATCTCATTGTCAGGCTCTGTGCTGACAGCTAGCTCAAAGCCTGGAGCCTGTTTCAGATTCTGTATCTCCCTCTCTCTCTGACCCTCCCCTGCTCGCGCTCTCTCTCTCTCTCTCTCTCTCAGAAATAAAACATAAAAAAAAAAAAGAATCAGACACTTAACTGACTGAGCCGCCCAGCCCCCTCCTCATTCCCAACTACTTCTGTGATATTCTTGCCAAAAATGCATACCCTCAATCTAATTTCAAGAAAACACCATACAAATCCAAATGGAGGGACCTTCTACAAAACCACTCACCAGGACTCTCCAAATGAGTCAGGATGGTGAAAGGAAGGAGAAAGAAAAAAAAAGGGGGGGGGGCTGGAAAAGCCTGAGAATGACAACTAAATGCGATGTGAAATCCTGGATTAGAGCCTGAATCGGAAAAGAGGCACTAACGAGAAAGCTGGTAAAATGCAAGTAAGATCTGTGCGTTAGGTAATAGCACAACACCATCGGCGCTAATTTTCTGGTTTCCATGACCATGACCCTGCTATGCAAGATGTTAACATTTGGAGGAGCTGGGGTGAAGGGCACAGAGGAAATTTGTACTAATTTGCAACTTTTCTGTAGGTCTAAAATTAGTCGAGAAAAAGGGTTAAAAATGTCAAGTTTTTTTAAGTACTTATTTTTGAAGGTTTTATTTACTTAGAGAGAGAGCACCAGCGAGCAGGAGAGCAGCAGAGAGAATCCCAAGCGGGCCCTGCGCTGTCAGGGCAGAGCCCT
The DNA here is from genome assembly GCF_008692635.1 of Crocuta crocuta. NCBI lineage: Eukaryota > Metazoa > Chordata > Mammalia > Carnivora > Hyaenidae > Crocuta > Crocuta crocuta. The sequence continues at coordinate 9,525,969 of NW_027533258.1, read as the reverse complement.
AGGCGGGGCTTGATCCCACAAACCAATCTGTGAGATGTGGCCTGAGCCAAACCAACAGCCGGAGACTTAACCCACTGGGCCCCCCGGGCCGCCCCTCCATCTTGCCCATTTTCAAGTGTACAAGTCAGTAGTGTCAAGTACATTTCTACCCTTCTACAACCAATCTCCAGAACTCGATTTTTCATCTTGCAAAACTGAAGCTCTCCACCATTGAACAACTCACCCCCTTCTGTTCAGCCCCTGGCAACACCCCCATTCTACTTTCAGTCTGTGACTCGGACTTCCCTTGGTACCTTGTTTAAGCAGAATCAAGCAGTATCTGTCTTCTGGGACTGGCTTACCCTGATTGACAAGCCGCTAATTACACGATAAAAGGAAAACTGTATTTCTGATGCTAACTGGCAAAGCTTCTGGTGTTGACTACCAGACGAGAGGGATGGTTCAAGTGCTCGTAGTACCTGCACTTGGAGTGTGGGTGAAGGACGAGGCACAGAGAGGTTAAGTGACCTGTTGCCAATCACACAGCCACGAAGGAGGGGGGTGCACTTTGAACCCAGACTGACTCCACGGCTTGTTCCCACAGTCTTTGCCCTGGACTGGGGCTCAGTAAGAGCCAACGCGGAAAACAGCGGCATCCAGGTGGTGTTTGCAGACAAGAGGGAGATACAGGTATCCAAGGAGCAGGGATCAGCAACACAGAAGGGGGAACTGGGGGAAGTGACCCAGTGGCATGTCCCCAGTGACTGACCCGTTGTAGGTCACGACCAATATTAGATGAACCTGAGGGGCGCCTGCGGGGCTCAGTCGGGTAAGCATCCGAGTTCAGCTCAGGTCACGATCTCGCAGCTCATAGGTTTGAACTGAGAGCCCCACATCAGGCTCTGTGCTGACAGCTCAGAGCCTGGAGCCTGCTTCAGATTCTCTCTTTCTGTCCCTCTCTCTCTCTCTCTCTCTCTGTCCCTTCCCTGGTCACACTGTCTCTTTCTCTCAAAAAAAAAAATAAAAATATATGAGAGGAGCCTAGGAAGCAGCAGCCAGAACAGTGGGAGGTAAACCAGGGGAACTATTTTTCAGACATCAAGGAAGAAAAGCTTTCAAAAGAGAGGAGTGGTCAACATATTACACGGCGATAAGAGGCCAAGCCAAAGGGCGAGTGGCACCCTCTGGATTTAGAAGCAAGGATTGGAGACGAGCAGTTTCCTGGGAGGGGAGGGGCTGGAATTGCTGATAAATATTTAACAACCAACTCTCCGGAAGTGCCATGCGGTTATGTGTGTACAGAGGCTTGTTATCAATCTTACTGGTACAAAAGATGTGGAACTCAGAATTTACAAATAATAGTAAAATCTACAATACTCGTTACTGTAAATTCCAGTCCTGGACCCATGGCTTTCCAAGCAGAGTTGTAGCCTGACTCCGACTGAGGTTCCAATATGAGTCCTGGTTGATCTTTTTATTTACATTTTCCAGTGGGACAAAATGAATCAGTGAAGATACACTGAACCTTCGCTGGTTCCTCAATGACTGGACTGACTCCTTTATTGAATCTGTAACAGTTTTCCAATTCCGGGAGAATATTTTCCTCCATCTTCTGTGCTATTCACAATGGAACAGTTACAGACGTGACACTTTTATGTTTAACCTGCATTATTAACATTGTCTCCATCATCTTTTAATTTTTTTCAANCCTTGCGAACATTGATCCCGTAACAAGGTAGCACTTTAGACTCTCGTAGGGTTTGGAACAGCGGAAAAGCTGTGCCAGGTTCCCTCGCAGGTGGCCCTTGTGGCCACGAGGAGATGGACCGTTTGATAACATCCCTCCCGTTTGATAACATCCCATTCGGGACACCAAGTACGGCGGAATATTAACAGCAATTTCATAGAAGCCTGGAAACACACCAAACCGCCCCTCCCTGATGAACAATTAACTAACCTCCCGGAATCGATTCCTCC
>NW_027533258.1:9519400-9523576 GCF_008692635.1 Crocuta crocuta | reverse complement strand
GTGAGGCACGGGGGTGGGGCGACAGCCGGACTGCAGTGGGATGTGACTTTCCCGAGCCACACTCGAGGACCTCAACTCCAACTGCTCCTAGAGAGGCAGTACTCCTGCCACCTCGGGCCAATGGATCCCTGCTCCCGAGCATCGGTAATTCTCCTTTGTAGCTCTGACCACCATTTGCTCCTCAGATCCCCGGGAGGAGGGGAAGGGGTTTCTCGTCTGTCTCCAGGAGCCACCATACCTGCGGTGGCCGGGGCTGAGCCCGCAGCATATTCCCAACTATTCCCTCGGTCAGTTCCTCCTCCAGTGCTTTGCATGTAGTAAGTGCTCAGTAAGTATTTATTGAAGGGGCGCTCGGGCTGAAGGGCACTTCAGGGAAACAGTACCTTGCGAACATTGATCCCGTAACAAGGTAGCACTTTAGACTCTCGTAGGGTTTGGAACAGCGGAAAAGCTGTGCCAGGTTCCCTCGCAGGTGGCCCTTGTGGCCACGAAGAGATGGACCGTTTGATAACATCCCTCCCGTTTGATAATTCGGGACACCAAGTACGGCGGAATATTAACAGCAATTTCATAGAAGCCTGGAAACACACCAAACCGCCCCTCCCTGATGAACAATTAACTAACCTCCCGGAATCGATTCCTCCGTAATAATTAACTGAGACCCTGGCGTTCAGAAACACGCGGAAAACCACACACGTGCTGAAACACGCACCACTCCGCATTGCACGCTGGTTGCTCGCGAGACTACTTATTCACCCGAAAACCGACATCTGCCATTGGTCACATGTGTAAAGAGGGATCGTNACATTGATCCCGTAACAAGGTAGCACTTTAGACTCTCGTAGGGTTTGGAACAGCGGAAAAGCTGTGCCAGGTTCCCTCGCAGGTGGCCCTTGTGGCCACGAAGAGATGGACCGTTTGATAACATCCCTCCCGTTTGATAATTCGGGACACCAAGTACGGCGGAATATTAACAGCAATTTCATAGAAGCCTGGAAACACACCAAACCGCCCCTCCCTGATGAACAATTAACTAACCTCCCGGAATCGATTCCTCCTTAATAATTAACTGAGTCCCTGGCGGTCAGAAACACGCAGAAAACCACACACGTGCTGAAACACGCACCACGCCGCATTACACGCTAGTTGCTCGCGAGACTGACTACTTATTCACCCGGAAACCGACATCTGCCACTTGTCACATGTGTAAAGAGGGATCGTCAGGCAGAATCAGATAGGAGCAATCAGGGTGTTGCAAGTCCTGATCACGCAGAGACGCTAATCACGCATCATGCGATCTCCAATCATCATGTTCCGATCTGCCCTCCCGGAGGAGGAACAGGTAAGGATTATCCTACCTGACGATAAACGGAAACCTCTGTGCATCCCTTACTCAGGGAAAAAGGTCCCGCTTACATCTAGGGTGAGTAAATAACTGGCTCGCCTGAGCAACCGAAGTTATTCAGGATCTTCCGTTCCTGCTGCTACGTTTATCTGCAGATACTAAAAAGCATTTCGTTCCCGATCTGACTGCCAAAAAGAGATAAAATAATTCCTCCCAGAATGCTTCACTCACGAGCTTGGCACCAAAATCGCGAGGACTCTTTATTTACATATCTCCGCCCACCCCCTTCCGCCAGACGTCTACCGTAATACTCAAAATAAAAGCGATACGTATGATCTTACAGACTGCAAGGCTGGAAAGCAGCCTTCTGTTCCTCTAGAAGTTTAGCCACTTCAGTTCTCCCCTAGATTTGTTGTTAAGTCTTGATCTTACTCTGAGACATATTTTTATTACAAAGCACTGAAGAAAAACGCTGATAATCCCAGACTCGAATGATAATTACCCTAACACTGACATCCTCAAATGCAGTTTGAGGGCTGAAGACTGCCTTCCTCCGCACAGGAATGGTGAGTGGCCCCTTGCTCCTCGAAACGTCATTCGTATGTTCCCGTCACGAAGGTATCAGAAAGGTTTCTTTTTCAGTCCAAAGACGCTGATGAACAATGCCATTTCAGTGACAGCTGGGAGGGCGCTGTGGACAGTAGGTGGTTGGTTGGTTCAAGGCCTTTCCAATAAAAGTCCCCAAATCCCCAAACTAGAGGCTCCACCCCCAAAGTGTAGGAGAAGGGGAATTCTAAAAACTACAGGATGTTGAGTGGATCTGGCATCTCATACATGAAGTAAAGGACTGGGTGGGGGAAACCTCCAGATTGAGTAAACCTTCCTTCCCTACCCCCAAACATTGGTGGTTACCATACCTGCAGAAGACGAAAATGTACCAGTACGTGGTACACTCCCAACGCTCGAATATGAAAAAGGACAGGGCCACAGATGCACTACAGTGAGCCCCAATGGCTTGGGAATGCACCAGGGTCAAGGAAAGCCTTTGGTTCAATAGTTCACGACGGGCCAGAAAAGGCCATTGATTGGCAGGGCACGCATCAGGTTCGCTTCTTGCTCCTTCATCACATTGCAAAGGCCAGACTTCTGGGTTTTGGGACAGCCACGTGACTAGCTAGAGACCAGAGCTGAGCCTGCACAGCTGGGACCCCAGGCTACCCCAGCCTCATATCGAGGGGCCAGCCTGGACCCTTCAGGTGAGGTAGGAGCAAGTTCCCCATTGCACACCATGAACGGGCTGGGGCATGAAGCTTCCGGTTTTTGATTTCTGCTCAGGTCATGATCTCACTGCTCTTGAGACGGAGCCCTGCCTCTGGCTCCACTCTGGCAATGTGGGGCCTGCTTGGGATTCTCTCTCTCTCTCTCTTGCACACTCTCTCTCAAAACAAATAAATAAACTTTAAAAAAAAAGTGTTCACAGTGATTTAATTCACTCTGCTGGAGTCACCGTCTGGCGCCCTGACCCTCTCAGTCTACAATTCAAGTGTCAAGAGCCTTCCCTGATCTCCATCTTCCTTATTTCTCTGTCTCTTCTGAGTTTCCATAGCGCTTCATATCTTCACACGCTCCTAGACCACAGCGCTTATCACACTGCATGACAGATGTCCGCATACCTGCCTCCTCCTCAAGTTAGAAAACTTGAGTTTTGGGGGGCCTGGGTGGCTTAGTCGGTTAAGCGTCCGACTTTCGCTTAGGTCATGATCTCGCGGTTCGTGGGTTCGAGCCCCACGTCGGGCTCTGTGCTGACTGCCAGCTCAGAGCCTGGAGCCTGTTTCAGAGTCTGTATCTCCCTCTCTCTCTGACCCTCCCCTGCTCACGCTGTCTCTCTCTCTCTCCTAGAAATAAATAAAACATTAAAAAATTAAAAAACAAAAAACAAAAAACTTGAGTTTTACTCCCAGACAGGATCTCCAGCGCCTGGTGCACAGCGGGAGCTTAGCCAAGGCTCGAAGGTCGTCCTAAACCTTCCACGGTGCCTACGGGGATCTATCAGCTAGACATGCTGCTGGCCCGCTAGGGCGCACGCTATTGTGCCCGAAGGGCCTGGTTAGGTGGCCGAAAGGGAGTCCCGATGGAAACAGACAATGCGGAAAAGGTGCGAGGTGCGCAGGCTAAAAGGATACAGATGAGGCTCTGGGTGCTGTTGAACATGGAAACCCCTGAGAAGAAACCGGCCAGCTCCACGGCAAAGAGGCCCAGGGTGACGGACAGCGCTACCACGAGCCTGCAGACACGAAGGGGGTGGGCTCAGGCCTTCGGGGCTTCTGCAAAGCCCCCTCCACCCCGAGCAGTGCTGAATTCTGACCACCCTGCCCCGAGTGCTCACTGGATGTCCTGCTTCTCGTACTCCTCGGGGGTGAACGTGAGAGGCAGGCAGGCCTGGATGTTGCTGTCCTGGCGCGCGGGGCGGAGAGGAAGAAAGTGAAAGAGGGGCGCGCTGCGGGGCAGCCCTGGGGTCCGAGGCGGATGGGAGGGCACGCCCGCGTCAGGCCCCGGGGAAGGGGCGTAGTGGGGCTGGGACCACCCCAAGGCGGGAACGGGGTGGGGGGCGGGCGGAGGGTGGCCGTGGGTCTTACCCGCGACCAGAACAAGGTGATGACGACCACCAGATGCGCCAAGAGCGTCAGGAAGCGAGAGGGCACCAGCCCCGAGATCCGGCCCATGGCCCCCCCGGAGCAGAGGCCGTGGTCTGCGGGGCTGGAGGCTCGGGAATGGCCCCTCCTCAAGGCTCCTCAAGTCTCGAAGGCTAGCACGCAAATATTCGACGGGCG
>NW_027533258.1:9511717-9519364 GCF_008692635.1 Crocuta crocuta | reverse complement strand
AATATTCGACGGGCGCCTCCTTCCCGCTCGCGCTGGCGCCGCCCGGTTGCCTTAGCAACCGCGTAAGCAGGCGCTGCGGCCGGATCTCGCAAAATCTCGCGAGGGCTGTAAAGTCTCGAGCCGCAGGCGCTGCCGCAGAAAGCTCTAAGCGGGGATCGACCGCCAGGGGTGCGGCTCGGACCCCAGTCCCCCGGGCCCCGTCCCCGCTGCGAGGCCCGGGAGGTCCTTCCGCGCGAGGTGCTTGCTGCAGCCCGCTGTCCCCGCCAGGCCTAAGGCGGGGTCTCTCCCTCCCTCCTCCGCATCCCTTTAGCCCCCACTGCCCTGGGCACGTGGGAGAGAAACGTGCAGACGTGGATGTCCCTGCGTTGTCCCGTCGTCACTTATTAGATGGCCGCCGAGCCCCTTGTTGTCGGAGGACCCCAGACCGGAACCTTCTCTGATGCTCTTCCCCTCCGCTCCCCTGCCCTCCCAGCCCCAGTTTGGCGAGAGCATCGCGGACAGCGGCCCGCTCGCAAGGGCATGGAGGCAAGGAGCGCCCGGATTTCCTGATCTCCCTGAGATACGGGCACTCGCCTTTGCCCAGCTACTTTCCCAAGTTTGTCTTGCTATCAGCGACCTCACTGACCTTGCGCCCTCGCTGGGATCCTTCCAGAACGGAAAGTTCTCGCTCCTTCTCGCTGCTCACCCTCAAGTCAAAGCATCCCCGGGACCTTCCTGGCCCATTGCCCAGAAGAACACCTCTCTTTCTCTATGGTCTGTCTGAGTGTTTTTAGCTCTGTCTAAGCTAAACACACAAACCCAAGGGGCCTTTCTGATTTCTTCATTCAACAAATATTCACTGACCAGCTAGCATGTGCTGGGCTCTTGGTCTGGACAAACAAGAGGTGAGTCAGGGACGACACACATGCAAACAAACGAATTCACACAGTAATCCAATACCGTAAATAACATTTTTAAAAAGGAAACTCTAGAATAATAGAGCAAGCAATGGCTCTCTGAAAAAGAAGTCCTTTATCCTTAAACTTTTTTAAGGAACTGTGGTCAAAATTGAGAGGAAACACATCTATTTGAGGACCCCACTAGAATACATACATTTCCTTTTCCTAAACCAAGAGGTAAAATAATTCAGAACCCAATGAGATAGTGAGAAGGTGTTGCATCAAAGACATGAAAGACAAAGACTGAAGAACTCTTCCAATTTAGGGAGAGCAAAGAGATGCGACATATTTGACATGAGAAATATAATGTATGATCCCAATGGATCTTGGACCGGAAAACAGAAAGCAACCACTTTCTTTTATTGTGAAAGACATGATGGATCCATTGGCAAATTTGGATAAGGCCTCTAGATACCAGTAGATATCAGCGTTATCAGTGTTAATTTCCTGATTTTTGATAAAGTCTACTGCCTTTATGGAAGAGAATGCCCTGGTTAGAAAATACATGCTGCAAAAAGAAAAAGAAAAAAGAAAATACATGCTGCAGTTTTAGTAGTAAAGGAGTATTATATTTGCAATTTACCGTCAAATGGTTTAGAGAAAAAAAAATATGTGTCTGTAGAGATAGAAAGGCAATGATAAAGCCTGATCTTCAAGGCACATGGGAATACTCTTATTATATATGTATGTATATATCTATACATATGTAGTACCTATATCGCTCTATATAGAGACATCTATAGAGATATAGATGTATAGATATAGACATATCTATATAGATGTAGATATATAGATATATATTTTAAAGTAACTTCTACACCCAACCTGGGGCTTGAACTCACAACTCCAAGATCAAGGGTCCCATGCTCTATGGACAGAACCCGACAGCCACCCCGTCTGTGTTATTTTTGCAACTTTTCAGTAAATCAAATTATTTTAAAACGAAAAGCTTTAAAAAATAACCCTTTCTAAGTTTTCCTTCTGGGTCTTATATAATATTATCATTGAGACATTAAATTGCTTCATAAAGAGAAATGATTTTTAGGATTGACGTCCCTAACTGTACACTTCCTATATATTGGAACTATGTAATGACATTTTCATATAAAACCACCTTTCAGGGGCAGTATAGCCTTATCCTCCTAATGGAGACAATGGGTTCAGCAAAACTCATAAAACAATAAAATGCCATCATTTATTTTTTAAAAATTTTTTAATGTTCTATTTATTTCTGAGAGAGAGAGAGAGAGACAGCATGAGCAGGGGAGGGTCAGAGAGAGAGGGAGACACAGAATCTGAAGCAGGCTCCAGGCTCTGAGCTAGCTGTCAGCACAGAGCCCAACGCAGGGCTTGAACCCACAAACCGTGCGATCATGACCTGAGCCAAAGTCGGCCGCTTAACCAACTGAGCCACCCAGGCGCCCCTAAAATACCATCATTTAGACTTTTCATGGGAACTATCTGTATAAAGACTGAGATTCAGCAAAGTCTCTTGATTTTTTTAATCCCAAAATACTGGCTGGTAATCAAATATTACCCGCACTGGTTTCTCAGCTCTCGGGCATGAGGGGAGACTCTCTCTTTAACTGTTGAGCCGTTTCAAAATTCAAAATTCTGAAAATATTTTCAAACCTCCCCCACTTCAGGAGGGACAGGCAAAGTACAGTGGACCCAAATGCCTTGAGTCACGCCTTTGAGTGACACTCATCACTAGGAGACCCTCAACACAAGAACAACAATGACATGTAAAGTATAATGAGGGGGGGCTCTGTGTGCTCTCCACCTTGGAAATAACAGCATAGCAAGCCAGAAAACCTTCTGAGCACAGGTTGCCAAGCACTGAAGGGCTCCTTCCAGTGCCTATAGCTCACATGACTTTTCTTCTGGAAACAGGAAGCCCAGGACTTGAGAGCCCAACTCCCCCAGTGACGGTTGATCAAGTCTGACCGTTCGTTCGCAGAAAAGGTAGCACTGCCATCCAGTGAAAGCAAGCAAAACCCCACACCTGCTTTTGCAAGATTTTCCAAGTTCCCAGGGCAAATAGAGTGAAGAGGACTCACAGGTTGGGGGCGGCGGGGGCAGAGATCTGGGGAAAGAACTTTCCAGGCAGAAGCAAGTGCAAAGGTCCTTAGGTGCAAACAACGCCAGTGTGTGTGTTCTCAGAACAGAAAGGAAGCTAGTGTGTCTGAAGCCTCCTATTGGAAGGGAAAGAAGAGATCAGGGGGGTGGGGGATGGGCGGACAAAATGCGTGGCCTTGCAGCCATGGGAACGGACCTGGTACGGTTTGCATTTCTAGAAGACGACTTTGGTTGCAATATGGAGAATCGATTTTTAGGATGTTAAGTAGAAGGCTTGTGAAAATTATCCAGGACGGACAGAATGAGATTGGGCCAGAGTGGAATAAGAAAGTGGATCAAAGTGTAAGGAATCAAGAGATCATGAAAAAATAAGGTCTAAACATGAGACTATGGGTGGATGAGAAAAAGGAAGGGGTCAAGCATGTCTCTTCGAGTTTGGGTTCCCGTAGATGGAAGTTGGGGGCATTCTGTTTACCATAGGCTTCCTGCCTAAGGGAACCTAAAGGAACCTACTAGATAGTAAGAACTGGTAGTCACATTTCACATGAGCATTAAGCAGTGAGCAAGCAGTTGGTCTGTTCTGTCACTTTTCCGTGACCTTGGCTCCCAGAAGCCGGCTCTGCAGAGGTCACACAAAAGTGAATTTTAGAGCCACCCAGTGGCCGTAGGAGGTACTGCTGGTGACCTGGTGTGTCCTTCCCTAGCAGAGGTCCGAAGGAACTCACACATCTCAACATTTGATTTGATCTGGTCAGAAAAGAGCTTAGGGGGGGCGCCTGGGTGGCTTAGTCGGTTAAGCATGCAACTTTCGCTTAGGTCATGATCTCGCGGTTCGTGGGTTCGAGCCCCGCGTCGGGCTCTGTGCTGACAACTCAGAGCCTGGAGCCTATTTCAGAGTCTGTCTCCCTCTCTCTGACCCTCCCCTGCTCACGCTCTCTCTCTCTCTCCCTCTCTCTCTCTCCTAGAAATAAAAAAAAAAGAAAAGAGCTTGGGGGGAAAAAGGTTTTATCATGGAAAAATTCAAATGTATGCAAAATTAAAGAAAATAGTATGATGAACCCCTTTGAAGCCTACCACTCTGCTTCAAAAATACCACCGCATGGCCAAACTTGTTTTGGCCGGACTTCCCTCTCCCTCTCTGTCCCACTCGGTTATTTCAAAGCAAATCCCATACATCACCAAATAGTTGACATTGACCAATATCCATTGCTCAATATCCATTGCTCAATATCCATATGTGCATGATGAAGTTCACACACTGCACTTGGTTAATGGGTCTCTTATATCTTTTGTTTTGTTTTGTTTTAATCTTAGATTTTCCCCCCTCCCTCCCCACGCCTTCTTCTTTTCTTTTCTTGCAATTTCTCTGTTGAAGGCGCTGGGCCATCAGCAGACAGTGTTCTGGTCTTCTCATTTACCATGTTCCTCTGTGTCCAATGTTTCCCGTAAACAGGCCGTTAGATCTAGCACATCCTCCAAAAGTGACCAATCCGTTGTTTTGTTAGGATCATTGTGAACCGACACATTTAACGTCTTTTGTGGGTTTTGTGAGGGAGCAGCTACTCGGCTTTGCTCAATGGTTTTGAGGAAGGAAATAAAAGCCCAGCATTGCCAGAGTCCTGGGGGGTTTGTTGTTCTTGTTTGAAGAGAGGCCAGAAATCCAGTTTCTCACTCCATTTATAAATGTGAGTATCCAACTTAAAAAGTGGTGGGAAAATGACAAGAACACACAAGCCTCGAGCCACCAGCTTTCAGCCTCTGGATCAGCGCTGTCCAACAGAACTTTCTATGATGATGGAAATAGTTCATATTGTCTCTGTCCAATGTGGTACCAAGCTAGCTCCCCGTGGCTACTGAACACTCAAAATGTGGCTAATGGGGCTAAGGAGCTGAATTTTTAAATTTCAAATTAATTTGTTTTTTTATGTTTATTTATTTATTTTGAGAGAGAGAGAGAGCGTGCTCTAGCATGAGCAGGGGAGGGGCAGGAGAGGGAGAGAGAGGATCCCAAGCAGGCTCCCTGAAGTCAGCATGGAACCCAACTCAGGGCTTGAAGCCACCAACCATGTGATCATGACCTGAGCTGAAATCAAGAGTCAGATGCTTAAGCGACTGAGCCACCCAGGCGTCCCTCAACTTAATTTGAATGGCCCCATATTGAATCAGCACCCTAGTGGCTACCATACTGAGCAAGGCAGATCCAGACAGAATCATCTACTGGTTTCTAAAACTTGGAAACTGGTGGGATAAATGGAGACCTAAATGTCAGAGAGTACTCTGGATTGTGACGCTGGACCACCTGTACCTCACACCTGCCGCAGAACCTTTCTGAACCTAGGGATCAAGTCCACGTTCCCTGGTACCATATTCACTGACCCGTCTTCCCTCTCTAGCAAAAATTTCCACCTCACCCCATGCCCTTCAGCTACTCAGACATGTCTCCTTCCTCTACAAAGCAGGCTCTTACCTCCTCTGGGGATTCTGCTAAAGCGATCCCTCACTGATTTCACCAATGCTTACTGAATACACACTATCTTGCAGGAATTGTACTGGGTGCCAGGAATCCATATTTCCTTCTCTTGAGTAACTCACAACGTGGGGAGGGAAATAATCAAGGAAATGATGACAACTAGTGTTTTAGGGGCCCCTGGGTGGCTCAGTCGGTTAGGCGTCCAACTCTTGATTTCGGCTCAGGTCATGATCCCAGAGTAGAGCCCTGCATCGGGTTCCGTGCTGAGTGTGGAGCCTGCTTGGGATTCTCTTCCCCACCCCACCCCCCGCCCCCTCTCTCTGCTCCTCCCCTGCTCACGCTCTCTCTCTCTCAAAATAAATAAGCATTTTTTTCAAGTAGTGTTTTAAGTTATCTTGGAGGAGACACCTCAAAAGCCTCTTCCCCCAGATTGGAGTTGGGGAGCAGGAAGGAGGGAGCTTCTGAATTGAGTCTTGGGGGAGGGGTATGTAAAGGTCACCTGGGTAAAGAAGGATTAGCAGAGATAGTGGGGACCGAAGTCGAAGTGCATGTTGGCATCTGTAAATGAGTTGGTGTGATTGTCACATGGGAGGTGAGGAGGCAGTGGCTGAGGAATCAAGCAACGACCAGACATTAATAATAGCGATCATTATTAATTGCTATGACCCGTCAGGCCCTGAGCGCTTTATCTTAGCGAATGAACTCAGAGTGATCCATTACAATCTTTACTATTTTCCGTGTGGAGACACTGAGGCTCAGGGAGGGACTGACTGCAAGCCACGGTGGGCTGGGATCAAATTTGCATTTTAAAAAAGATGACTCTCCTTGGTTATTCTGGAAGCAGANGGAATGGACAGGACTTGGTGACCGGAAATGAGAAGGAGGGAGAGGAAGGGTCGAGATGAGATACTGGCCTAGAGCGCAGAGGGACTCAAGGAGGGATGACAAGGTCAAGTGAAGGTGTTCAGCAGGGCCTGGCTCTCTGATCCAGAGGTGGGAGCAGGCTCCAGGAGCCCTCAGTATGCAGACGGCTGGCTCCGTCTGGGAAGTGTGCCGTGTGAGGAGAGGAGACAGAAAACTGAGAAATAAAAGGACAGAAAGGGAGACCGGGGGGTGGGGGGTGGGGATCCGGGAAAGCGGGGAGAGGAATGTCATGACAACCAAGGCAGAAGAAGGCTCTTAAAGAAGATGTGGCCTCGAGTCGATTAAAGCCAGGCCTGAGGAACGTCCATGGGCTTTGACATCTCTGGTCCCTGGTGACTTTCGTGAGAGCTACTGTGCCCGGTGTGCAGACATGTGACTTGGAAAGGACAGGCTGAAACACAGCATGACCTCTTTAGCCATGTGGCCTGTTGAACTCGTTCAAGAGGCAAACGGGGGTGAGGGGTGGGGCTCTGCTAGCTTCCGGCACCCCTCTCTACAAGTCCTCGGCTCCTTCTCACCTGGGGAGCCCTAAAACCTACTGACGTTTATGGTGATGGAAATCAGAACCGTGGTTGCCCCTGGGAAGGGGCGGGGACAGAACTTTCTAGGGGTGGAGGAAATGTCCTACGTCCTACATCTTGAATGGGCTTGTGGATTGTATTTATTAAAACTTATCAGAGCACACACTTCTGATCTGCGTGTTTCACTGCCTGTACGTTATTCCCCAGACGGTAACAAGCGACACAATTAACGAAGCCCGGGATCGGATCTCCGAGCCTGGGGCTGGCGCCGCGCTGGAGCCCGGGTCTCGCCCCCCAGGTGCCCGGGGCTCCGGCAGCGCCCCCCTCCCCCCATATTGCCCCAGGAGTCCGTCCTTCTACCAGTTTCTTCGCACGTCCGTCCCCGCTGGATTGTGGGCTCGGGGGAGGGGGTCCGCGGTGACAGCTCGCGGCCACCTGCTCGCCTGCAAGACGCGGGGGACAGGGGGACCGCTGCGCTGCCCGGTGCGCCGGGCCCCCTCGGGTCGCACGGGGCGGCGCAGGCAGCAGCGCCACCGGAGCTTAGAAACTCAGGACGGCCCCCCGCCCTCAGTCCCCAATCACCGGGTCCCCGGCCGGCCGCCGAGTGGCCATGGGGGAGACCTGTCCAGGCCACCGGCCGGCCGACCTCGTGGCGCAACGGTAGCGCGTCTGACTCCAGATCAGAAGGTTGCGTGTTCAAATCACGTCGGGGTCA
>NW_027533258.1:9495882-9511583 GCF_008692635.1 Crocuta crocuta | reverse complement strand
TCTGCCCGGGAAGCCACCAGGAGTCCCCGGGCGGCGCTTTCCGCACCTGGCGTTTCCGGTCAATAGCGCGCACACCGCTCAGTGCCCATCGCCCCCGACCTGCAGCCGAGCACGGAGGGGCATGTGTATCCGCCGGCACTTGCGTCTTGCTGTTGTTTCTCGAAGTACCTGGTGATTCTACGCATATTCTTTTCACGTCCCCGCAAAGGATCCTATCCATTTCTTAAATTTTCCTGAAGACAGGATGCACCAGTAATATAAAATCTACATAGGTCCAGGTTGAGACGTCGACGTCAACTGGCCGGTTAGCTCAGTTGGTTAGAGCGTGGTGCTAATAACGCCAAGGTCGCGGGTTCGATCCCCGTACGGGCCAACAGACCTTTTTCTTTCTTTCTTTTTTCTTTTTTAAACTTAGTACCGCTAATTTCTTGTTGCGGGGGAAGATTTGTACAGCAACGTTTTGAATCCCAGACTTTTGACACCCAAAATAGAAACGTGTTGAAATTCAATCCAAGATGCTACTGCCTTGGTGGGGGGAGGAGGAAAGTTGAATAAAACTGGAGGTTTTTTCTGTTATCTTTATTTGTAACTCTCCTGCCCATAACCTGGGGCTCCTGGATCTTATTATATGAACTGTGAACAGAAGTCTTGGAGAGATTAGGACGAAGAGGACACTGAGCGGCGTGTGGGAGATGGGATCAGCAATGGAGGTAACAGGTTCCTCCCCAGCCAAGAAGTCACCCAGTCCCCGTGGGTCTGCTTCCAGATCTAAGAGGACCCCTTCCCTTTCTGTAGCGGGGCACCCTGCTTGTATTTCTTTTACTGGATCGTCGAGCCCATGTCTGTGTCTTGCACGTCCTCTCAGATGCCAGGGCTGCCTAAGGGCAGGAGCCATGCCCTTGCCCAGGTAGCCTGGATCCCGCTCCCTCCCAGCAACCGCCAAGAGAGCTCCGTGAAAAAGACCGACCCTCATCCCCATTCCTTCCGCTTATGGCGCTGTTAAGGCCACACAGTCACACCAGAGCCTTAGCAGCAGTACTTTAATTCCACGAAAACTCAGAAAGCCAAAACCGATTGGAACACCCCACGACAGGTGGGCTTCAAAACCAGCAACAATTCTGCCTGAACCCTGAGAGCAGCGAGACCCCTCCCACCTCACCGTCTCTACCATGCAATTCATTCCGACTAGCTCCGCCCCGGGGTCTGGCTGGGGAGGTGGGATGGTAGGGGGCCAGAGGGCAGAAGCAGGGCGTTACCCATCTGCAGAAGTGCCTCCCTGTCTGCACGGTGTGTGGCCAAGGACCGCTCAAGTTCCCACAGCCCCTGGCACCTGAGATGTGACCACGGGGGTCAGGGCGGCCACAGTGGGGGCTGGGGCCTCCTCTGTTCTCCGTTTTTGGACCACGCATGGCAGTCATGTCTCCCAAGCCGAGACCCAAAGCCCTGGGTTCCCAGAGACGGTGCTCTAGCTGGAGAAGAGAGTTGAGAACAAGGTAGCTACAGATGGCCAACTTAACAGAAGCAGAGCATCATCCTCTCCTACCGGGAAAGGCTTTAGGACTCCCCCATATACACCTGGATAGGGCCCAGCGAGTGGTCGCAGGCCTGCTAAATGCATCAGGAAGAGCCTCCAGTATATAGGCCTCCCCTCGGAGGGCAGTTCCCACCAGGGCTCCTCGCGTCCGTAGGATCCCGCTGGGGCCCGGCTTGGCCAGCCCCCTCCAGCCCTCCCGGTCACTTGCACAGGGCCTCCAACACCTCCAAGGTGCGTCGGATATCCCGGACTTGGCGCGCCAGCCCCTGAACTGGCTGCAGCGCGCGCTCGAGCTCCTCACAGCGGGCCAGCAGGGTGTACATGCCCTTGATGCTCATGTCCACGGCCTCGCCCAGGGAGTCCACGGCGTCGCGGTAGGTCTGGATGCAGCCCACGCTAAGCGCTGTCAGCTCCTGCACCGCGCCGCCCAGCCCGCGCAGCAGGCGGTCCACCCTGCCGCCCAGCTCCCAGCTCAGCCGCTCCAGGTCCCGCAGCACGTCGGGGTCGATGGGGGGGATGGCAGGAGTCGGCGCGGGCGCCGCGCAGGGCCGCGCGGGGNCGTCCCGAGCCTCCCACTCGGCCGGGTGGACGGCGCCGCGGCTGGAAGTCTCCGGGGACGCCCCGGGGTGGCGGCTCGCACCCCCAACGTTTTCGGCCTCTTCCTTCCGAGTCGCCGGGAGGCCTGAGGGCGGCTCAGAGGGCGTTCGGCCCGGCCCGCGGCCAAAGATCGCGGCTTGCTGTCCCCCCACTGCCGGGAGGTCCGCCTCGGGCCCAGGCCGCCCCCGGGACGACTCCATGCCGCAGCTGGGGGTAGGAACCGAGAAACTGATCCGCCACGGCTCAGACGGAGTCGACGGCGCCTTTAAGGGGCGTTGGTAGAGGCGCGCGATTGGCAGCCGGCTGACAATGGTCAGGACAGGAAGAGCACTCCGATTGGTCGCGGCGACCAGGAAGTCCCGGAAGAAGAGCTGTTACTGAGCGGCCCAACCCACGTGAGAGCCGGCCTGGTGGTGCGAAGGCGGGGACGGCTGCCCTCGTCGCTCCGCCCCTTCAGGAGGAGGCGGGGCAAATCTTAAAGATCAAGGCCCCGAAATGCCCCAGTCCTCCCGGGTCGGGCTCAGACACTTTCCACCCGCAAGTGTCACGCCCACAATTGTTGCTTAGCGGACCCACCGAGCGGGCACGAGAGATGCGGCCCCTAGGGGAGTTTGTGGGGGATGAAAAGAGTCTGTCCTGCTCGGACCGTCGGGATTGAACCACCCGCAGTCCGTCAGGAGCGACGAAAGCAGAACCCTCGCCAGAACTCGGATGGTCCGAGTTGCATCATCCTGCTCGGCGCACAGACCTGGCGCAGGCACCGGCCAGAGAGGCTCCCGAAGGACCACGAAGCAGGAGGCTTCAGGGCTTTGCTGTGCTTTTGCCACTGTGTTCGCTGCCTCCGGTCCCCTCCACGTATGAGCATCTCTCCGCTTGGAGGATGGCGTGTGATTTTGCCACGAGGTAAAATATTCAAGAAATGAATGGCTCTGCGTGAGGATCGGAGCCCTGATACCATTCTGATCCCATCTCTTCCTTCTCTTCCCTTCGCTGGTCTTGCCGGAGCCACACTGCCGGCCTCCACACTGTTCCTCCAACGCTGTTTCAGGGATTTACACTTGATCTTGCTTTCCCTCCCTTCCTTCCTTCCTTCCCTTTCCTTTCCTTTTTTCTTTTCTTTTCTTTTGTTTTTTTCTTTCGGAAAATGTCAGCCTCAGTTCCTTATTCAAATACCGCCTTTTCAGTGAGGCCTCCCCTGACCACCTGTTTAAAACTGCAGCCACTTTCCCCAGTAATTCCCAATTTCCCTTCCCTTCCTTTTGTGCACAGCCCTTACTGCCATCTAACACACCCTGTATTTGTTTATTTGCTCATGTAAGCTCCGGGAGGGTAAGGTTGTTTCCCGTCTGTTTTGATCTGTATCCTCAGTGCTTAGCACAATGCCCAGCATATAATATGTATTCAGTAAATGACCCCAAACCACTAATTTCTCCTTTGTGACTTGAACGCATTCAAGATGTGTTTCTGTGACTTGCGCCCAGAGTCCTGATTAATAAACTCTCAAACCACTAATTTCTCCTTTGTGACTTGAATGCATTCAAGATGTGTTTCTGTGACTTGCACCCAGAGTCCTGATTAATAAACTCTCAGGCCAGTGGTCTACTCTAAGCTTAAACCACCTCTCTGGAACTGTCACCCCGCCCCCCACACCTTGTCTTCCCTTCACCCCTCAGCAGGCAGGGGCTCTTTATCCAGCAAGTGATAGAAAAGTGCAAGTTGAACCAGCCACAGGGTTAAAAGAAGGGGACTGCGTTGCGTCGTGCAATAATGGTCTCAAGACGGAGCACGCATCAGAGAAGCCCGTGTCCAGTGGGCTAAGGATGTCACTAAGGACCTAATTTCGGTCTATGGGGGCAGCTTTACTCCAAGTGTGCTTCCTGATGGTGGCAAAATGGCTATGTTGTTTGTCATTCTTTGGAGGTTGTATAAGTCTTCTTGGGCTCCTGTAACAAAATACCAAAACCAGGTGTCTTCAACAATGGACAGTACATCAGACACTTCTACATGTCCAGGGGCCCCCATTTCCTGTCTTCTCCAGGTGTCTCACACCACAAAGAAAGCTAGCTCTCAGCTTCTGCTTATAAAGGCACCAATCGGGGTGCCTGGGCGGCTTAGTCAGTGAAGCGTCCAGCTTCAGCTCAGGTCATGATCTCACGGTTTATGGGTTTGAGCCCCGCGTCAGGCTCTGTGCTGACCGCCAGCTCAGAGCCTGGAACCTGTTTCAGATTCTGTGTCTCCCTCTCTCTCTGCCCCTCCCCTGCTCACGCTGTTTATCTCTCTCTCTTTCTCTCAGAAATAAATAACACATTAAAAGAAAATAAAATAAAGGGACCAATCCTAGCATAAGGACCCCACCCCGATTACGTCATCTAAACCCTAATTACCTCCAAAGGCCCCGCCTCCAAATACCATCACTTTGGGGGGTGGCGCTTCAACCCAGGAATTTTGGACTGACAAAAACCTTCAGTCCGTCCGTGACAGGGGTCATTTGTCACCCTTTTTGGTCTCCCAAGAGCCGAATCTCAGTGTTGAAGGACCCTCCCACCTCATCAGGCAGAGCCCATCTCCCACTACAGAAGCTGAAATGCCAAGCCACCCCTTTCTCCGGTTTCCTGGCACACGGCTCCGGCTCCACTGCGCTTCTGCGGTAGCATTTTCCTTGACTGTGCAGACTCCAAGCTCCTCCTTCTAGAGATTTCTAGTGCTCCTATAGAGTCTGCGAACTACCCAGGATGCTCATAATAAAGTCCATTTATCCTCAAATTGCACCGAATTACTTTCTGTTTCCTGCAACCAGGAACCCTGAATGATAGGACTCATCCCATGTGGGAATGATAGCCCATCTCCCACATCTTCCAGAAAGGGAGAAAGGAATAGCTTCCATTAGGCCTCGCGCAAGAACAAGGACACGTCTTTCCCCAAGGCCCCAGCTAATCTCCCTTTGCATCTTAGTGGCCTCAACTGGTTCAGATGTCGATTTAGTCCCTCGGGCCAGGATGTGATTGGCTTTGGACTGAGTCCAGAAGCCATCACTCTACCAAGATGACAAGAATCAACTTATTAGGTTAAAGACAAGAATCAACTTATTATTAGGTTAAAACAGTTATGTCGACCTCAAAGGATCGGGGACCTGCGGTGGCGAAGGAATTGAGAGAAAGAGACGACAGTATAGCGGAGTACAGGGGACCCCGAACGGACAGCCAGAGGTCCAGAGCTTTATTTTGCATCATCGCATATACCTTCACAGAGATATGAATCAACAAGAGCTTAGAGAGAGTGGCAACAATGTACCTCTGGTAAACACCTCGCAGGAATGGTCTCAGCAGAAAAACAAGGTATGATAGGAAGCGTTATGGGATGATGAAATACAAAGAGGAGAGTATTATGTGCCGTTTACTCCTGGCTTCTCTTAGGCAAAAAAATCCCTATTTGTGTACTAAAGAACAGCCCTGGGGCGCCTGGGTGGCTTAGTCGGTTGAGCGTCCGACTTTCGCCTAGGTCGTGATCTCGCGGTTCGTGGGTTCGAGCCCCACGTCGGGCTCTGTGCTGACTGCCAGCTCAGAGCCTGGAGCCTGTTTCAGTCTGTGACTCCCTCTCTCTCTTACCCTCCCCGGCTCACGCTGTCTCTTTCCTAGAAATAAATAAAACATTAAAAAAAAAAAAAAAGAACAGCCCACATTCCCAAGGGTATTTCACTCAAGTTCTCTTGGGTTATTTTAAATCTTGATCTCGAGTTTTCTCAGGGATCTTGGAGCCTGAACGAATATTCGCCTGTGGTCACTGTGGCGTTCTGTTTACTACACAGTCTGCTCCTCCTAGAGCTTGGGGACAGGTCAGTTCCCTCCAAACCTGGCTGCAGCACAGTGGGGGGAGAAGGCGGGGGGGGAGAGGGCAGGGGCTGTGGGGGAGGCACCACAGTATGCACTTCATTAGGTCAGTGAGGTAGGGCCATGGGCCAAATCCAGCTCACGCCCATTTATTTATTTTTTTAACGTTTTATTTATTTCTAGGAGAGAGAGAGAGAGAGAGAGAGAGTGAGCAGGGGAGGGTCAGAGAGAGAGGGAGTCACAGACTGAAACAGACTCCAGGCTCTGAGCCTTCAGTCAGCACAGAGCCCGACGCGGGGCTCGAACCCACGAACCGCGAGATCGTGACCTAGACAAAAGTCAGATGCTTAACCGACTAAGCCACCCAGGCGCCCCGCCCATTTATTTTTTAGGCTTATTCATTTATTTGGATAGAGAGCGAGAGAGCAAGCAGGGAAGGGGCAGAGAGAGATTGAGAATCCCAAGCAGGCTCTGCACCATCAGGGCAGAGCCCAGTGCAGGCCTCAAACTCATGAACCACCAGATCATGGCCTGAGCCGAAACCAAGAGTGGAGCACTTAACCAAGTGAGCCACCCAGGCACCCCTCGCCTCCAGTTTTTTATGGCTTGTGAGCCGATAATGGTTTTTACATGATTAGATGGCTGAAAAAATAAAAGATATGAAAACTCAGGGGCGCCTGGGTGGCTCAGTCGGTTAAGTGTCCGACTTCGGCTCAGGTCATGATCTCATGGTTCGTGGGTTTGAACCCCACTCGGGCTCTGTGCTGACAGCTAGCTCAGAGCTTGGAGCCTGTTTTAGATTGTGTCTCCCTCTCTCTCTGACCCTCCCCTGCTCACGCTGTCTGCCTCTCTATCTCTCAGAAATAAATAAAAACATTAAAAAAAAGAAAATTCATATAATTATATGAAATTCAGATTTCAGCATCCATACATTTTATTGGAATACAGCAGGTCCACTCATTGAAGAACTGTCTATCGTCGCTTTCGTGCCGTAATGGCAAAGCTGAGTAGCTTCAACAGAATACCAATGGCCCACAGAGGTAGTGATTTACTCCCCAGACTTTCACAGATAGTTTGCTACCTCTTGCGCTAAGGGCTGCTGGGAAGTATAAACTACATTAAAAGATGAATTGCAGAGAGGAAAACAAATCTCGGCCAAATATATGACAAATTGTTAATAACCCTTGATCTTACAAGCAAATCAGCCAAAGACGCATATAACAGGAAGATGGTCAAGGTCTCCAGGGTCGGTAAATTCAGTAGCTCAACAAAATCACCGAGGGCCCAGTTTCCTTCCATCTCTATGTTCTATCGCTCTCTGTCAATCTTTTTTTTAAATTTTAAAATGAAATCATGTAAAAAAAAATAAAGTGAAATCACGTGTATGTAGGCGTATTCATAAAGATAAACACACTAGTTAAAACTATATAACATTAACAGGAAATACAAACAAAGATAATCCTCTGAATTTTATGTTCCATCGAGCCTCAAAAACCACCAATCTTTTAGTCCGTTTCTTGTACATTATTCTGTGTCCATATTCTCTGCATTTGATTGGCTCCCCGGATTTTAGTTCAGTTTTCTCTGTGACATTCTCCGCGGGTATATGTCCCTGGCTGCTGTTTTGGGGGCTGACCGTCTTTCTGGGTGTCCACTGATAGTCCCTCCGAATCCCAACCAGCCGATTCCTACCCATGTAGCCCCGAGAAACTTCTCACGCTATGCTTCCGAACACATGACTGCCAATCTGTCTCGACCTTAGCTGTCCCCGTGGGCAGAATGTCTGCCACGCATCGGGCTATCCCAGGAGCTAGTTTCATAGCATTAGAGGTCAGTCAGATCAATACCACTCAGTTCTGTTTCAAGCCACGTCCCTTGGGAGACAGGGTGTGACACGAATACAGCTTTCCCAACTATTAGATTCGTTCATTCCTGTGATCAGCTGAAGTGCACAAAATATAAATCTGGGTAGAAAAAGCGATGCCCTAGATAAGACCATTCAGGGTTTGGGACTCTGCACAGCTCACTCAGGTATAGGGGCTCTGCGGAAACATGGCCTCAACCTATTCCAAACTTAGAAAGCCACTTCCTTGAGATGCAGCCGGTGTGGGGGGATTTATCTCCTGGGTGGGAAAGGGAATTTTATTTTCCATTCCTTTGAAACCCTAGAAGCAAACCCATTAGGGCTTGTCTGTCTTCCTTCTTTTAGCCATTCTGGTAGGCATTTAGTAACGTCTCATCCTTTTAACTTATGTTCCCTAATAACTAATTTACAACGATGTTGAAAATCTTTTCATGTGTTTCTTTGCCATCTCTATATGTTCTCTGGGGAATGTTTTCCCGCTTTTATATCATTTTCTGTTCTATGTATCTTTTTTAAAAATAAGTTTATTTAGGGGCGCCTGGGTGGCTTAGTCGGTTGAGCGTCCAACTTTCGCTTAGGTCATGATCTCGCGGTTCGTGGGTTCGAGCCCCGCGTCGGGCTCTGTGCTGACTGCCAGCTCAGAGCCTGGAGCCTGTTTCGGTCTGTGACTCCCTCTCTCTCTGATCCTCCCCTGCTCACGCTCGCTCTCTCTCTCTCTCCTAGAAATAAATAAAACATTAAAAAAATAAGTTTATTTATTTATTTTGAGAGAGAGAGAGAGAGATCGATCGAGCAGGAGAGGGGCAGAGAGAGAGGGAGAGACAGAGAGAATCCCAAGCAGGCTCCACACTGTCAGAGCCCCATGCGGGGCTCAAACCCACAAACCCCAGCCGAAACCAAGAGCCCGATGTTTAACCAACTGAGCCACCCAGGTGCCCGAGACCAGATTTGTACATCTAGTTACTACTGCCCTTGAGAACAGACTATGTTATAAGCAAGGTAGGATCGTTCTTTCCAACTTGAATGTTCATAAAGATTAAACAACTCGGCCAAGGTCCCATGGCTAAAAACCAGTGGGGAAAGTGTGCTAGCCAGAAGCGAAAGCTCATTCCTCCATAGAGCTCCCCTCCCCACCCCCCAGACCACAGTGACGGAGCAGATCACCCCTTACCAGTCTTGCCAGCGCGGCACCACCCACAGAAATGCAGATCGGCTTTCGAGAGCGAAATATCTGTCAATCTACCAGCAGGACACAACCAGATTCCCCCCCAAAAGAAGAGGGGGTGGCTTTTCGTTTCTCTTTTCTGTCATCGTCTTGTTCAGCAGAAAGGTAAGGTGAGCATCAAGTACTCAAAGAGACAAATGCTCCCAGTCAGCTGGACTCTGAGTAAGGATAGCTTTACTGAAAACATCAACTAGGACACTTGTTCCCTCCACCCCACGCCCCAGGACACAGGCCCTGGTGTTCTTTGTAGGGTTTGTGAAGTAGGGTGTTTGTCGAGTGGGAGGAGGGGTGGAATGTCGTGTTATGTGGGGTATAGAATGGTCATAGTCTCACGTCATTAAGGGGGCGGGTTTTACTGAAACAGGTAGAATGTTCATGAGTAAGGAGAGGAAGCCTTTAGAAAAGGGAACGTCACTGGGGCGCCTGGGTGGCTTAGTCGGTTAAGCGTCCGACTTTCGTTTAGGTCATGATCTCGCAGTTCGTGGGTTCGAGCCCCGCGTCGGGCTCTGTGCTGACTGCCAGCTCAGAGCCTGGAGCCTGTTTCAGTCTGTGACTCCCTCTCTCTCTGACCCTCCCCTGCTCACGCTGTCTCTCTCTCTCTCCTAGAAATAAATAAAAAAATATTTAAAAAAAAAAGGGAACGTCACTGACAGAAGGTCA
The DNA here is from genome assembly GCF_008692635.1 of Crocuta crocuta. Classification (NCBI taxonomy): domain Eukaryota; kingdom Metazoa; phylum Chordata; class Mammalia; order Carnivora; family Hyaenidae; genus Crocuta; species Crocuta crocuta. The sequence goes on along the minus strand of NW_027533258.1, from coordinate 9,501,876 downwards.
TGACACAGGTCACTGATTCTTCCCAGTACTCAAAAGTAGGTTGCGGGGTGGTGTTCTAGAAAGAGGCAAGAGCAAAGACCTGGAGGTGGAAACAGATTTGGCCCAAGGAGCGGCCAGGAGGCCAGAGGCCAGTGCTTTAGTGTTGGGAGATGAGCTTGGAGCTGCGTGGAGGGGGCGGAGTCTCTTCAGGTTCTGTAAGAGAGGCAGTGAGAGAAGGAGCAAGAGAGAGAGAGAGAATCCCAAGCAGGGTCAGCAGGTTCAGCACAGAACCTGACATAGGGCTCGAACCCACAAACCTTGAAATCATGACCTGAGCCGAAGTCAGGAGTCCAACGCTTAACCGACTGAGCCACCCCGGCACCCATGTGCTCCCCTCAACTGAGACTTTTAAAACGGATGGATGTCTGGGTCACCACTTAGGGCAATGCAACCTGAATTTGAATTTGTCAGCGCGATGAGCATTTTTGTTTTCTTTTTAAGTCCCTCCGGGGGTCTGATGTGCGGGCAGGGTTGAAAATCTGTAGATGACCTTGTCGAGAACGAGTTTGGATTTTATTACAAGTACTCTAATCTAACTTCCGGTGTGGAGAACGCGCCAGGAATCAAAACGGGGAAAAAGCGGAGTCGAGGGTGAACTAGGAAGAGAGGAGCCGAGTTTGAGGCAGGAAGGTGGGCTGGGACCTGGTGGGTTTCACTGGCGGTTGGAAGGGTGGGGTTGGCAGAGAAGAAAAGAGAGAGAAACCAGAGATTTAAAATCAAAAAGGCCTTATAACATCTAACCCTCCCTAAGGAAAGAAAAGTAAAATAAAGAACATCTCAAGGCAACCTTGCTATTCGTGTACGTGACAACATCCCTCATGACCTTGTAACATGAGACGTTAATCAGACTACATGTTTGTGTGTTGCCATGTATGGGAGACAAAGAAGTAAAAAATATATAAAAAACCACACCACGTGGTGTTCGGGGCTCAGTTCTTTGGGTAGGAACCCTACTGAGCGCAGCTCCCCCGCGGGAATAAAGTTGCTTCCTGGAAAAAAAAAAAAAAAAAAAAAGCCTTGGTGTCACGACTCTCTGGGAGAATCCTGCTACAATTCAATTGTTTCATTTGTTTCAAAATGTTTATTTTTTTATTTAAAAAAATTTTTTTTAATGTTTTATTTATTTCTAGGAGAGAGAGAGAGAGAGACAGCGTGAGCAGGGGAGGGTCAGAGAGAGAGGGAGTCACAGACTGAAACAGGCTCCAGGCTCTGAGCTGGCAGTCAGCACAGAGCCCGACGCGGGGTTCGAACCCATGAACCGCGAGATCATGACCCAAGTGAAAGTCGGACGCTTAACCGACTAAGCCACCCAGGCGCCCCGCAAAATGTTTATTTTTGAGAGCGCAGGGGAGGGGCAGACAGAGAGAGAAAGAGAGAGAGAGATGCTCCAAAGCAGGCTCTGCGCTGACAGCAGAGAGCCCAATGCAGGGCTAGAACTCACAAACCTTGAGATCATGACCTGAGCCGAAGTCGGCCACTCACCTGACTGAGCCACCCAGGCGCCCCCGAAATAAGAACATTTAAAAAAATTTTTTAACTACATTGAGTATAAAAAAGAAAATTTATTCACATACTTGACCTCGATTAAAAGAGCAAATAATCAACAGATGCAGAAAAAGCGTTTGATGGAAGTCAAAGTCAATACCTATTCCCGAGACAAAAAAACCAAACCCTTCCTTAATCTGATAAAGAAGAACCGTTCGTTCTTTCCTCCTAGACCACACAGTAGCGGTAAAAACTGCACTTCGTGTCCCAGGTCTGCACTATATATGCGCAGAAAATAAATGTGTGTGCTGTGCAAAGGGGTCAGTACACCATTCTAGCCTGGCGGTCGTGAATACGGACTTCTAAAAGTGGGCTCTCCCATTACGAGCTGTGTGACTTCCGGTGGCCCAGGTGACCTCTCTGTGCATCCCTTCCCTTAGCCCTCTTGTATCAGATGTGAGCAGTGAAACAAAGACAACGTCTAAGGTACAGCAACGTTCCAGGTTGGTGGAGAATGAACCAGAAGGAAAGGCTTAGTTAGAGGTGCCGCAGTTGAGAGAAGAGGAGGGGAGAGGCGGGTGGTGTTGAAGGCAGCAGAGTGGAGCCGAGGCCCCAGCAGCCAGGCCCTGGGAGCTGGAACACGTTAAGAAACCCTGTTGGGGGGGCAGGGGGGGTGTGCTGGGAACAGAATGTGGGTGTGGGCGCTGGCTGGGGGGCAGCGTGCGGTGCCCTCCCAGCTCCATCCCTTCCCTCTAAGGGAAGCCCCCGCACAGCAGTCTCCACCTGGAAACGTCTAAACTCATCCCTATAAAAACCTTCAGCCTTTATTAAATAAAAAGGAGGTAGAAGACAGACAGAGGAACAGGCCAGGTACCCCCCCTTCCGAGTACACAGATACAGGCATACAGACAGACACAACCGAGTGAATGGCAGAGACACGTCAGGGGACAGACTGAAGGGCGGAGGGAGGCAGCACCCTCCGCGAGTGGGCCCGGACCCAAGGGTGGGCTGAGACCTGGGCGAGGGGCAGCCGATCGGAGGGGTTATGCTTGAGCAGCTTGGAGATGAGGTCCTGGGCGCCCGCAGGCACGGATGGCGGGAACTTCAGGTCCACCTACAGGAGGGGAAGGAGAAGACCCCGCAGTTTCACCCTGGCTGCTTTATCCTTGACNCCTCACCTTGACGATGCGCCGATATGTCTCATTGTGCGAAGCGCTCTCGAAGGGCGGGTTTCCCACCAGCAGCTCATAGCAAAGGACCCCGATGCACCACAGGTCCACCTTCTCGTTGTGCGTGCGCCCTTCAATCATCTCTGGGGGCAAGTAGTCCAGGGTGCCGCACATCGTCTTCCTCCTGGGAGGATTGAGGAGGTGGNGGGGGCGGGGCCCCGCCCCGCCTCACCTCAGGGAGGGGGCGTGCACAGACCAGCCGAAGTCGGCGATCTTTAGCTCCCCTTGGAGCCCCAAGAGCAGATTCTCTGGCTTTATGTCTCNTGTGGGGCTCTTCTGTAGTTCTTTGTAGAGCTCCCCGCGGGGTGCGTACTCCAGAATCAAGTAGATCCTTCTGCGGTCGTAGAAATAGTTGTAGAGACGCAAGATGTTGGGATGCCTGGNCGCGTGGGCTCCAGCTGCAGATGGGCCTGGATTTCGATCTCCCTGCGAAGCTGGTGCTCCACGCCCTCCTTTTCTATCTGGGACTTGAAGAGGACTTTGAGGGCCACGATGAAATGGCTTTTCTTCTCCCGAGCCAAGTACACGTTGCCAAACTTGCCTTTGCCCAGAGGCCGCCCAATCTCAAAGTCGTCGATGGTGAAGGATCGCCTGCTTGGGGGGGGGAGGGGGGCAGGGGGAGGCAGCTGAGTGATGGCCGGGCAGTCCCCTGAGGTGGGGACTCCCTCAGCCCTGGTCTTCTCTGGAGGGAGTCGAGGATGGACCGGGCTTTCCTGCCTGCATCCTGGCTCCTGCCCTGAGCAGCTACCTCTCTCGTTTCTACCTGTTTGCTCTCCCGCCGTCCCCTCTCCCGCCACCCCAGGCCTTGGGTACTCACATTGAGAAGTTGGGGGGCCCAGCGCTGTTCTCCACCACCTTCTGGCCTGTGGCGGCTAAACAAACAACAGGGAAGCTGAGGCCCTCCTTTGACATCTTGATCCGGGCGCCCACCCCCTAGATCCTGGTCCATCCGCTCAACCCTCTCCCCCAGGTTCCCAGTTACCTGTGGGCTGGGCGTTGGAGCGGCTCATGAGGACCAGGGCAGGTGGGGTGCCAGGCTCCTTCCGGAGGACTCTCTGGGGCAGGGTGTTCAGGCCAGGCTGAGTCTGAGAAGGAGCAGGGGGAGCTCTGAGGGTGCCTTTGTCCCAGGGACCCGCTAGGAATGTGCCGCAAGCAGCATTTCAGTACTTTCTGCAGGGCCGCCCAGCCACCCACCTGCTCAGAGAGGAACACTGAGACCACAGTTTTGCTCCAAACCCCCTAAGCTCTGCTCATCACCCTGTATTAACATAGGTTCTTTTTCTTTCTTATGTTCTTTTATTTTGAGAGAGAGCAGGGGAAGGGCAGAGGGATAGGGAGAGAGAGAGAATCCCAATCAGGCTCTGCACTGTCAGCGCAGAGCCCAAAGCGGGGCTCTCAATCGCACAAATGGTGAGAACACGACTGAGCAGAAATCAAGTTAGATGCTCAACTGACTGAGCCGCCCATAAAATGGGTTCTTTTTTTTTTTTCAATGTTTATTTAGTTTTGAGAGAGAGAGAGACAGAGCACAAGCACACGAGCAGGGGAGGGGCAGAGAGAGGGGGAGACACAGAATCGGAAGCAGGCTCCAGGCTCTGAGCTGTCAGCACAGAGCCGGATGCGGGGCTCGAACCATGAGATCATGGCCTGAGCCAAAGTTGGACGCTTAACAGACTGAGCCACCCAGGAGCCCCTAAATTGGGTTCTTAATAAGCAACCTAAGGTAGCCGGAGATGAGAAGCAAAGGACTCACCCCAACACTGAACATTTCACCTCGCTGGCCCTGGCCCACACCACATTCTCAGGCACGAAACTGTCCCACATTCCAGTCCGGTCTGTCTGCAGCCCCACACCCACTCGCACCGACCCCCACCCCAGCGGGTAGTAGAGGCCCAGGTAACAAATGTCCCCAACTTAAGGATCAGCATAGGCACCCTCACACTCCTAAAAAGCTCAGTCTATCAAGGCGTAGATAAGGTCCTGGAGGTCTGGAAGGTTGCAACAAATTCCAGTATTTACCCCCTTTGCAGCACCAGGCTTCGGGGATAGTGAGGGTTACGCTGATGCCCCTGGGCCACTTCTCACTTGCTGCTTCTCAGAGTAAAATACACAACTTTCTTTTCTACCACCGCAGGTGTGACAGTGGCTTCTATTTCAGCCTCCATTCTTTTTTTTTTAAGTTTATTTATTTATTTTGAGAGAGACAGAGACAGCGGAGTGGGGGAGGGGTAGAGAGAGGGAGAGAGTCCCAAGCAGGCTCCATGCTGTCTCAGGAATCTGTGAGATCATGACCTGAGCTGCAACCAAGAGTCGGTCCCTTAACGCACTGAGCCACCCAGGCGCCCCTCAGCCTCCCTTCTTGACATCCTCACTGGGTGCTCCACGTCGGCGGGAGCTGGTGGACAAGGGACAGATGGACGCTTCAGGTCACCAAAGCCCAAGCAAAAAGGGAGCGAAGCCAGTGAGAGCCCCTTCCTTGTTCTTAGCCAGGAGAAGAAAGCCTGGTGCCCTAAAAACCCATCCCCAAGCAGTGACACCAGTGCAGAAGTCACGAGCGCGCACGCTGAACAAAACAGGGTCCAGAAACAGACCCACATATAGGTGGGCGTCTTATATAATAAAGGTGGCCTTTCAAGTCAGAGTAGACTCTCCACTGTAAATCTTAGGAGAATTGGAGAATAAATCTCTTCAGATCTTCACTTCACACCGGCCATTAAGACAAATTCCAAATTATGAATCTTAAATTTACATAAACCCGTTCAGAGTCTATTTCTCTTTCCTGCTTAGCCTATTATATCAAGATAAGGGCTGGGAACCCTGCAACCTGTCTGCTCAGCCCCAGATGTCATTTAAACGTGACAAGCTGGTTCCACCCTTGCAGAGGTCCTCACAGGCTGGTCAGGTTCAAGTTGGCAGCACCTGATGGGATGCGGTTGAAGTGACCACACCGGGTTCTAGCCAGCAAACTCTTGGGACCCAGACGTTGGAGCAAAAACGGGGGCGACTTGGAGGATCATCGCCCCCCCCTCCCCCCCTTCCGCGAGACCTCAAATCCCCAGGCAGGAACTCCCCATGCGGGTGGGGGGAGGGGAAGTGGGAAAGCCCTTACCGTCTGCCGGCTGTAGGACCAGGGGTAAGCGTTCTCCTTCTGGGCCATCCTGGGAGGGAAAGGGAGAGGAGAGCTGGGCAAACAAGGGAAACAGGGCTGTAGGAAGCAGAAAACCAAAAAAAAAAAAAAAAA
>NW_027533258.1:9481952-9495857 GCF_008692635.1 Crocuta crocuta | reverse complement strand
GGGCTGCCGGTCTCGCCTCCCCAGGCCTCCCCCTGCGCACCCCCGGTTCGGGACCCCCCCTCTACCCTTGAGCTCCCAGCAGCCCCACGGGTGCGCGCGGGCCCGCCCAACGGACCCCCGACCTCCCCGATCGCCTGCCCTCTCCCGGCGCAAAGACCCACGAGAGGAAGCCAGCTCACCTGGAGGCCGAGCACAGCCCCCCTTCCTGGCCGCGGCCAAACAACGGAACCAGCCGGGCCTCGCCCCGCCCCCCCAGGGCCTTTCAAATCTCCCGCCGTGGCCCCATTGGCTGAGCGCGCCGCCCATGCCCAATTCTCATTGGCTGGACACCCCGTGACGTAGAGGGTGGGGCCCAAAGTTAGAGGCGGAACTCCAGGGTCAGTTCGCCTGGGTTCCGGCTTAGCCAAGGTTCCCTCGGTCCGGAGTCAGAAAGATCTCATCTTTTTCCCTTTAATTTAAAATTTTAATATATCTGGAATGTATCCATCTGTACGTAGGGACCAGGGTCTTTGTAGTTGACCATGGGGAGTTAATTATTTATGCCAGCACCATTTGTGCAACAAACTATCCTGATCCCCCTCGGAATTTAAATGCTACCGTTTCCCAAAGCCATCTACAGATTCCATGCAACCTCGATCAAAATTCCAACAACCTAGCTCACAGGGGAAGATAAAAACAGTACCAGGTTTGTATGGAACTGCCAAAGAATCCAAATAGCCAAAGCAATCGAGAAAGAACAAAGCTAGGGGCATCGCGCCCCCAGACTCCAGGCTGTGGTACAAAGCTGTAGTAATTCACACAGCGAGGTGTTGGCATAAAAACTGCCGCAGAGACCAATGAACTGAACAGAGAGCCCAGAGATAAGCCCACACATATATGGTCAATTGATTTTCGAGAAAGTTGCCAAGAATACGCAATGGGGAAAGGGCGGTCTCCTCAGTAAATGGTGCTGGAAAACTGGACAGGTACACACGGAAAAGAATGAAAGTGGGTCACTTTCTTACACTATACATAAAAATTAGCCGAAAATCGACTAAAGACTCGAATGTGAGGCCTGAAACCATAATACTCCTATAAGAATACACGGGCGGTAGGTTTCTTGACATAGGTCTTGCCAATAATTTTTTTTAAACTCTGACACCACAGACAAAAGCAAGAATTAAATAAACAGGTGTGACTACAGCAAACTTAAGGCCTCTGGAAAGGAAACCATCGACAAACAAAAAGGCAACATAGTGAATGGGGGAAAAATTTGCAAATCATACACCTGATAAGGGGCGAATACCCTAAATATCTAATGAACTCATACAACTTAACAGCACAAAACAATCTGATTTAAAAATGGGCTGAAGATTGGAATAGACATTTTCTCAAAGAAGACATATAGATGGGCCACATATACAAGAAAGATGCTTGGGGCGCCTGGGTGGCTCAGTCGGTTGGGCGGCCGACGTCAGCTCAGATCATGACCTCATGGTTCTGGAGTTTGAGCCCCACATCGGGCTCTGTGCTGACAGCTCCAGAGTTTGAGCCCCACATCGGGCTCTGTGCTGACAGCTCAGAACCTGGAGCCTGCTTCAAATTCTGTGTCACCTTCTCTCTCTGCCCCTCCCCTGTTCACATTCTGTCTCTCTCACTCTTAAAAATAAATAAACATAAAAAAAGAAAGATGTTTGACATTGTTAATCTTCAGGGAAATGAAAATCAAAACCACAATGAGATATACCTTCACACCTGTTCAAATGGTTATCATCAAAAAGATGAGAAATAGGGGCGCCTGGGTGGCTTAGTTGGTTAAGCGTCTGACTTTCGCTTGGGTCATGATCTCGCAGTTCATGGGTTCGAGCCCCGCGTCGGGCTCTGTGCTGACTGCCAGCTCAGAGTCTGGAGCCTGTTTCAGAGTCTGTTTACTCCCTCTCTCTCTGACCCTCCCCTGCTCACGCTGTCTTTCTCTCTCCTAGAAATAAATAAAAAACATTAAAAAAAATTAAAAAAAAAAGATGAGAAATAACAAGTGTTGGTGAAGATGTGAGAAAAGGGAGCCCTTGTGCATGGTTGATAGGAATGTAAATTGGAGCAGCCAGTGTGGAGAACAGCATGGAGACTCATCAAAAACTTAAAGATAGAACTACCATAGAGTCCAGCAATTCCACCTCTGAGTATTTATCCAAAGAAAAGGAAGGCAAACTTCAGAAAGATATCTGTATCCCCATGTTCACTGCAGCATTACTTATAATTGCCAAGGTATGGAAACAACCAGATGTCTATGGATTCCACTCTGGTGCTTTCTGTTTCTGCCAACTCCTTATCCCCAACTTAATGGAGACCTATTGTGGACAGCGTGGTTATCTAGCCTGTGTCCATTTTCCTAGCCGTTCCCACTTCCAGAAAGCACCTAGAACGTTGTGGCTTCGAGAGGGAAGCAGACCCCATCGCAGACCCAGGATTGGATGCTGATTGATTTATACCATAGCCAGAATCATGGTCATGGTTTGGGATAAGCATGTGACCCAAGTGACCCAGTTAGTGGGAATTTTAGGATTCTTGTCCAGAAGCTTGACATTGTAGAAGGCAGAAAGTAGGCCCGGGGAGAACCCAAGACTTTGATGATGTTGCTGAGCCTCTGGACGCCTATTTTGCACTTTCCCTAATGCATTGACTTAAGGGTTTAGTTATTTGGTGTCAAAGCCACACTCACTGACACACATCTACAGACCCAGCCTAGAGGGTTCTTAGCCATAGAGTTTGAATAAATGACGTGAATCAATCATTTGACCTACGAAAATACCAGTTTCATGGGTTTCTCCGTCATTTCCTAACGCTTTTGTCTGCAAGTTACAGAAAACACAGTTAACAGTGGCACAAACAATGAGCATCTATTTTCTCTTGCGTAGCAAGAAGTCAGCAAGTAGGGAGTTGCTTTGTTAGAGATCTGGATTGCCTCTGTTTCTCTTCATATGTTCCTTATGATGGCAAGATGGCGGCCAGCGGTCTGTGCCCCTTTAATCAGGATAAGCAGAAGCCTTTCTAGAAGTGCCCAATAGATTTCTCGTTAGCCAAAACTGTGTCACATGACTACTGCAAAGGACACTGCAGCCACTACAGTGAAAACACCAAGGGGTGGGGGTAGATATAGCTGTGTGCCACAGTGGCTTACAATTTCATTCTGGGGAGCCCATGATTAATACAAAAGTTCAGAGATCTGTGTATGATGAGGTATCTCCAGAGATCTGGCGACCAAGGGCACCCCTCCGCCATTTGTGAAAAAATAATTTTGCTTCTGGAGGTGCATCGTTTTTACTCAATGTGAGCCCAACCCTGCTTCCCAAGATCAGGGAGAGAGCCCACCTCAACTGTAGTGGCTTCATCAACATACTTGGCCTTGAGAGTCTAGCTAATGAAAAGCTTTGTAAAAATTCTATCACCTGCAGTCTACTGGATTCCTCATGACCTAGCCAAGGGAGATGTTTCTGGAATGTGTCAGGAGACGCGGTGCATGGGTGGGATATGCCTGATGGGTCCAATACAGTGTCCCTGTCCCTCCGCAGTCTTCAAATTCCCACTTGCACATTTTGCCAGAAGATATCTGGCCTGTCAGGACTATTTGACAGGCCAGCACAGGACGGGGATTTGCATTATTCATAAACAGCAAAACAAAACAAAAACGATCTGTTCTATCGGTTAGGCAACCATCAGCTGCCTGTTCGAGTTAGTGAACAAAATCTCTGTTGTTTACCCCAGAGTTTCTGGAGCTGTCAGTGAGGGGGAGTTGTCGGTGTTCTCCTTGCTGGGGTGGAATTTTCCCAAGATTGGGAAGGGGTATGATTAGATCGGGTTCCAAAGATCAGGGCAGATGGCCGGGATGCTATAATGTTCAGGACGCATGGATATTGGTCCCTTGTATTTCTCATAATGGAATATCCCCCCAAAGAAAATTTCAAGACAGGAATTCTCAATATAAGAGAAGCAATAAGCCTCTTTAGGGAATGAGGAGTAGACTCAGAAGGATCTGGAAGGGGCTGGCTGGGGGGAGCCTGGCCAATACTCCCAAGGACTGGGGGTGGGGAAAATGGGGACGGCTGGCTAATGGCTACAGGGTTTCTTTTCAGAGTGATGAAAACGTGTGGGGCGCCTGGATGGCGGGTAGGTTAAGCCTCAGACTTAGGCTCACGATCTCACGGTTCATGAGTTCGAGCCCTACATCAGGCTCTCCATTGACCATGCAGAGCCTGCTTGGGATTCTCTCTCATCCCCGCCCTCTTTCTCTGCCCTTCCCCAACTTGTGCTTTCTTTCTCTCAAATAAACTCTAAAAAATTAAAAATAATAGAAAAAGAAAACGTTCTGGAATCACATAGTAGTGATTGGTGCACAACTGTGTGGCTATACTACAGCCCCATGAATTGTACACATTAAAATGGTTAAGATGGTAAATTTCATGTTAAGTGTATTTTACCACAAAAAATATGAAAAAAAATTACAAAATATTTCAAATACCAAGAATACTGTTTAAAGCACTTGCATAACTACTATTCAATTATTTCAATATTAACCAATTTTGCCGTTTGCTTCTGATTGTGTGTATGTGTGTGTGTGTGTGAGAGAGAGAGAGAGAGAGATAAAAGGCATCCAGGTGAAGCTCCAGTCCAAAAATGCAAGAATTAAGTCTATGTGTACTGTTTCTTTACTATTTTTATTACCTTTTTTTTTTTTTGAAACTCCTCTGAGAGGTAATCAGAGCTTTTAATTCTATCCTCCACATCAGTTTTTTTCATGCTTTTGAAATTTCTTGCCTCTCTGTTCTGTGTCTTGGGTAAAATCTTGGGCTCTATGCTTTTTAATAGCTAAATCTCTCTTGGATTGTGCCCAGTTTAGAATGTGACACTCATCTATATTTTTTTAAGTTTATTTATTTATTTTGAGAGACACAGAGACAGCGTGAGTAGGGGAGGGGCAGAGAGAGAGAGAGAGAGAGAGAGAGAGAGAGAGAGAGAGAGCGCATCCCAAGCAGCCTCTGGACTGTCAGCAGGGAGCCCGATGCGGGACTCGAACTCCCAAAACCTCGCGATCGTGACCTAGAGTTGGACGTTTAACCAACCGAGCCACCCAGGAACCCCCGTAGACTTTTTTTTTTTTTAAGATTTTTATTTTTAAACGATCGCTACAGTGCTCCACCGACTGAGCCAGCCATGCGCCCTTAGCCTTCTTTTATTACATGTCATCCATGTGTGAGATTTCTAATTGGTCAGTTGCATATCTATATGACTTCACTGAATCTTTGTCTTTTTGTCTCGTGATTTGATTTTGTTATTTATCTTTTTACGTATCCCAATCATACTTACTCTAAAGTCTTGGCCGGACTGCTGCATAGATTTATTTTCATTTAATTTTCTAGTTATTGTCTCTGTTCCACTTACGCTTCTCCTTCATATGTTTTGCGATTTTGGTTTGTCCCTTCATCTTGGCTGGGAAAGTGTTTCATTTTGTCGCTTCCTCTCTCTTTCTTCATGTCACTCGCTTCTCCCTGACCTACAATTTGGCCATTGCTGTTACCTCCTGGCTCCCGGTCAAAAAATCAGTTCTTATAATGGTATTTGGGGGCTCCTGCCGCACTGTGATATTGAGGTTATTTCAAATGCAGTCACGGAGGAGACGGAAAGTTGGATGCATTTCCAGGCTTGAGCTTCATGTGAGTGCTCCTGCCCGTCCAGGTCTGCGGTTCCACGCAGGGAGTCGGTGGTTTGTTTTACAGCCTCCTTTTCTGATACACGGTTAGCGCTGAGGCTCTGGCTTCCCTCCCTGTCCCCAGTCAGGATCCCTGGTTCCTTTTAGGACTTTAACACCTTGCTGCTGCTGCCCATTCAAAGCCCCAAGCGCTGCAGATCTGTACCATCAGCCCCGTTCAAGGCTTTGCACTTGGGACTCCTGAACTGTTCATTGTAAGCCTCGCTATGGCCTTTTAGTTCCCCATATTTTATATGTTATCAATCAGTGCTATGTATCTGGAGGAAAAGGGGGTCAGAGTGGGAACTCACTTGCTGTTTCTGCCAAAAATCCAGGTTTTTCTGAACCCTAGGATGTTTGGTGGACCCTAGGTTGGTATATGACAGACCTCAGCTTCCGTGATAGGGAGCGTGGCAGAGGGGAGGGCGCGTCTGAAAGACAGACAAGGCTCAGCTCTAGCGGACTGTTACTATGTGAAACTGTAGCCTCCAGGTGTGGACGGGATCTTTGGAATTTTCAAGAGAAGCTAGGAATCTAGATTTCCATGTGAAATTCACTGAGCCGTCCATGTTGGCAAATCAGTCACCAAACAGGTCTGTGGACTGGACTCAGTCTATAAAGTAGAAATATCCCATCCGTCATCCCAGGGCCCTTCGGGACCATCAAGCACACTCCGCAATCACCTTTCCCTTCCCCTTGGGGCTGCTAACCTTGCCTGCTCACCCCGCAGGTGGGCTCTTAGGGGACACCGTGCAGGAGAAAGCCCGTGGGCTTGGGTATTACGGCTCTGCCTCTGAGCCCGCCACTTGCATTGTGCCGCCTGGCAAACAGTTCACTCTTGCTGAGTGGCAGTGCTATGTTGGGCATAGTTACGTGGCTTTGCAGGCAGCCTGTCAGGATGAATTGAGGAAAGGTCGCTGGTGCTTGGGACCGTGGTGGCACACAGCAAGCCCTCATTATGGCAGCCATCATTAGGACTAATGCATCACCTGGCCCCAGGGGATGAGAGCAAGATCTTCTTTACGAATTAAATGCAGTGGCTGCGGTGGGTGGAAAGCCGGACAGTGGCCAGGGAGCAGAGCGGAAGGGGCCGGGGAAGCACAGCGCACAGCCTGCGCAGGGGTCTGCCCTCTGAGTGGTGCAGAGCCGGCCTCGCCCAGGTCTGGCACTTTCAAACAAACGCACTGTTAAGGAAAGAGAGGTCCAGGAAGAAAGTTCCTGCTGGGAAAGGCAAGGCCGAAAGAGTGGCTGGCCTGTATTTCTTTTTCTTTTCTTTTCTTCCCCATAAGACCAGAGGCAGCAAAAATGCAGGTGGCTCTAAGCTTTCAGTGACCATTGAGAAGTCTGGAGACCATCTCTTCAATTCATTAATTGTTACTTATAATAACTATCAATTCTTACTACATCCTTTCTTATAAAGACTCTTTATTGTTCCAGGTACATTTTCTCAACAAGAACGCGGAGCTGCCCAGGAGCACTTTGTGTTGGGACACCTAAGATACCGGAGATGAAAGGTGTCCCTGCTGGAAAGCTGCACTGTTAGTTCCGACACTGGTATTTTAGGAGAAAACCCCATACATTTTGGGAAAAGCTAAATCACAGAAACACTGAGATTTGTACTTTTCTCATAAAGAAACAAATGTGCTGGGTTTTTTCCCCCCCCTCCCTTTGTTTCCCTGAAAAATACCAACGCCTAGATAGACATGGAAAATTGCAGGCTTCCGTGACCCCGACGTGATTTGAACACGCAACCTTCTGATCTGGAGTCAGACGCGCTACCGTTGCGCCACGAGGCCTCCCCGAGTCCGCGGCGGCACGGATCCCCTGAACAGAGCTATCGTCAGCGACAAGGGGCGGAGCCACGGCCCCAGGGCCGCCCCCGGACCCCCCGGAATCCGACCTCCGACTGCGGGTCGGTGTGCGCGCTTGGCGTACGGCTGGTCTCCAACCTTGCGACACGTGGGGTTCGCCCAACGCAGAAGCGACCCGCGCGTTTGGGACTTATGTCTGGGGACGACAAAGCCATCGAGGTGTCGCCGCAGTCCTGCCCCTCCCCCAAGACAAACCTTAGATGTCACCGCGGCTCTCCCAGTGACTCCGAAAGCCCCTTCATTTAGGTCCTTGGAATGTCGGTTTCTCATCTGTAGGCTGCGTCTCACCTGCCGCCGCGTCGCGGCTCCGCGGTCGGTCCTGCGCTCGGCTCCGCGGGGCTTCAGTCCGGCCGCGCGCCGCGCACGGTGCCAAGTGCTAGCGTCGGAAGCCCCTTTCTGCAGCGGGCGTTGGTGGTATAGTGGTGAGCATAGCTGCCTTCCAAGCAGTTGACCCGGGTTCGATTCCCGGCCAACGCAGTGGCCCTAGTATTTTTAAACTTTTCTCCGCCCCCGATGCCCCCACTCCCCGAGCGGGTGTCTGCCGGGACCCTGCTGCACGACCCACAGCCAGCATAGACGGCTGCGCGCCGGGCTTTTGGAACGTGAGCCGGAGAGTGAAGACCGCCTTTTACCTTCTTCCTTCCCTCTCCAAAAAAGAGTCTCCATCCCACAACCCAGGACGGTTGCTTGGTTGCAAGTGGGATTTATCATGCGAAGAAGGAAAAGGGCAGCGCGCTTCTCCCCGTCGGGGAATCGAACCCCGGTCTCCCGCGTGACAGGCGGGGATACTCACCACNCCCCCGGGCGCCGGGCCCCCAGCCAGCCGGAGCTCCTGCGCCCGCTGCGGACGGCGACCGAGCGACTGGAGCCCGCGAGGCCGCGGAGACCCGGCTTCCCCCGGGCTGCGCCCCCACTCGGGTCCCCTGCGGGTCACGCACAGCCCCAGCAGCCGCGCGGGAAGGAGCGCGCTGGCCCAGGTGCGCACGTGGCCGCGCCGTGCCGGCCCCGCTGTGCCCCGCGCGCTCCCTGCGGCCGCCCGCTGTGCCCTNCCCGGGACCTCTCGCACCCGAAGCGAGAATCATACCCCTAGACCAACGAGCCGACGTGCAAGCGCGCTCGCGGACGCCTTTAGAGGTCGCACCCGATTCACTGCGGTCCTAGGGCCACGACTCACGCGCCCGTGGTCCTGGCGCGCGCGCAGGGACCACCCTCCCCTTAGCTGCGGACTCCGGAGCCGGGTGCGGGGACCAACGGCTCCAGCCTGCGAACGTCGACTCCTCCCAGGAAATAACGTCGGGGAAGTAGGAGGGAGTGGTCTCGGCCTCCCCCCGCCGCCGCGCAGCCCTCCAGGACTACCTTGAGCGCCCCAGCTCCCGCTTCCCTGTGGTCGCTGTCTCGGTGCCACTCCACAACCTCGGGGCTCAACCGTTGCCACCTGCGCCCGCCGTCCTCGGACCCGGGCCTCTGGCGTAGAGCTTTAAAGATAGGCGGGGGAGTCGCCTGGTGGGGGACATGAATGAACCCCGAGATCCCTAGGTGAACCCCGGCTCCTCTATCCGTCCCCGCACCTGTCCATCCTCCTGAAGCGACGAGCAGGCCAGGTGCCCAGACAAGGGAATAATTCCCGGGGCCAAGAAGACCCACGAAGGAGGAGCCATTGAGATGAATGGCCCGCGGGGCGCGGAAGGGGACAGGCTTTCCAGCCTGCGTGGTTGGGGGCGAGGTGACAGTTCCGGCGCCCAGGACCGCTCCTGCCGTCCAACAGCCCTACCCGCGCCGCTTCCAGGACGTCCTGCCTTTACAATCAGGCTGCCCCTACCCTCCCGTCTACCCTCCGCTGTCCACTTACCTCCTAGGATGGCCGAGGAGGTGACCCCTCTCCCCGCCATCTAAGACCCCCAGAAAGTAAGGGGCTCCGAGGCGAAGGGCAGCATGAGTGTGGTCCGAGGCCAGCACACGGCCTTGGGGCCTCCTCGCAGGGTCTGCCATGCTGTCCCCTCGCAGGTCTCTGAGCTCTCACTACACTCCCCATGCTCTCGCCTGGGGGGCGCCTGGGGTCCCGCAGGAGCTGGTGGGGTCACCTGCGCGCCACCTGCTCCGGGAGTTCTTCCGGCGGGGATCTGGTAGCATCTCTGGGCCGAACCACAGTCCTGTGATTGGGGGGCCGGGCCCTTCCTGATGCCCAGCCCACAGGCACTTCGGGGGGGTGGCCCCAGCGAAGGGTTCCCCGCTTTTTCTCTTTTTCCGGTGTCTCTGCCCAGGCGACGGCGAAGGGCAGCAGAGAGCAGCCGGTCCTGTCTTGTCCCCGGGCCGGGCCTTTTCAAGTGGAGGCCGCGCTCAGGCCTGGGCTTCGGGCATCTCCCTCCCCTTTACCCTTTTGCAATTTCTCTCTCTCGCTCCTCTTGGGTGGCCACTGTCCCCCAAGTCTCTAGTTCCCGCTCTCTCACCTGGTCTCCGGCACAGACTCTGCGCAGAGGTGGAGCCCTGCAGCCCTCATAGACCGCGATCGCTTTCCCTGGAGAAACGCATACAACTCAGAGAGTTCAGCCCCACCCAGGGACCCCCTCTTGTAGGATCCAAGAACCAAGGTATAAACGGATCATGTTTAATTTGTCGGATTTTAGATTTTAACAGGAGCCAAAGCTTTGCACGGAAAGATGGAGTTCGAAGCTGTAACTTCCGGCAGTCACAGTTGCTTGACAAAGATTGGGTGGGAAAGAGTGAAAAAAATATCCTCGGTGAATTCGAGGTGTTCGCACCTGTGCGCCCGCCCCCCTCCCCCCCTGCCCCCAGCGCTTCCCTAAAACGCTCAAGACCCCCGGCTTCATCCTGAATGTCTGCCTCTTTTCAGACTCCACATCCGACCAATTACTGAGTTGGGTTTTTTTTGTTTTTGTGTTGGTTTTCTTAAATCTTAAACTTGCCTGGCATTCAATCCCTCCTTCCCATCTCTCTACAACTGCTCTGGTGCCGGCCTTGGGCATTTCTATGACCACCTGTCTCCACCCTCGCACCCCCGACACACACACACACACACACACACACACACACACACACACTGATCCCTCGTGTCATTCTTTTATGTAGGGTCTATCTAGCATATTATCTAATTTAATTTTTAAAACAATTTCGGAAACAAGGGCCGATGTACAGTGCCCATTGTCTGAGAGAACGTATGGCAAATTTCCACTTGGTCTTCAAGACTTAGCTCCCCTCCTCCAGAAAGCCCCCCACCCCCATCACTCTCTCCTCTCAGGCGCCACAAGTCGCCCCCTCTCCATGTTGTCCCGGCCCCCTGTCCCTGCCCTGAGCGCACTGGGTTGCGGTTTCCTCTTCCTTCTCAGGAGCCCTTGGAGGAAACGGGCTGTGCCTTCAGGCACAGAGGACCGTCGCGTTTTGGCACTAACCTCTCCTGGTGGTGCGGCGTCGGGGCCTGTCCTCTCAAGATAGCAGTTCCTGCAAGACCATACTTCTGCTCAGACACTTTACAATGGTTCGGCAGCCAAAGGATTGTATCACTGCATCCAGATCTTTCTGCGTGTCTTCCAGGACGGTTTAGGCCCTGCCAACTGCCTGTAGATCCTCCTTCCTGCCTCCTGCATCCACAGCCTTTGGAGGTCGGCTTCGGGCTCCAGAAGTGAGCCCCCCCCTCCTGGCTTCCGCTCTTGACCTTTTGGAGACACTTCCCCCCCGACACACCCGAGAACGAGCGCTCATCTGCTCCCACTGCCCACTGTCACGGTCCCAGCCTGTCCGCACCCTCTTGGAGGAAAGCGGATAGCATGGCTTCTCTGCAAGCTCCTAACCCGACTGCCCGTTAGTATAGACTGATGCAGGCAACTGTAGGTAAAAGAGCAGCATATGGGAGATGCAGCCCCCCAAATTCTTTTTAGTGAAAAAGGCATTTAAATATATATATACACACATATATAATTTAGGGGCCCCAACCCCCCCAAACTACAATGAAGAACCACCCCAAACAAGGCTGCTCAGGCGCCCGGGGGCGTCCTGCGGTGGAGACTGGGCGGGGGGCTTCTCTCGCGGGGCTCGAGGCTGGCCCACCCCCACAGCCGGTGCCTCAGCGGCTGGGCGAAGGAAGACTTGGGCCGGGTCGCAGGGGCGAGCTTTCGGGGGGTCGTCTCCCGGGAGTGGCAGCTCGTTTCCGCAGGAAATCTGGGCGCTCAGAGGCCGGAACTGGGACCCTTGCTCCCCTGGTGTAAAAACATCGGGTAAACCCATCAGGGGAGATGGATTTAGCAACAAAACGTTAAAGTCCTCCCCGAGAGCTGAAATAAAGGCACCGCTGGGATTCGAACCCAGGATCTCCTGTTTACTAGACAGGCGCTTTAACCAACTAAGCCACGGCGCCAAAGACACCCGGGCGCCTTCCGAGGCTACTCTACAGGAAGAGAGCGCTCGGAGCGCGGCCCAGGCGCCTGCAGACTTTTCCAAAACGAGTTTCCGCAGAGCGGCGGGATCCGGCATCACCCCCACCCCACCTCGGGATTCCCCACAGTGTCGAAAGGAATAAAGCAAAGTTCCGACCCCCAAGCAGGAGTGCTGGCTTGGAGAACCCCCAAGAGCGTAGGATCCCCGGCCCCCGGATTTCTGAGGAATCTGACCTTGGACCCGGAGGGACGCGGCCAGAACGTCGGAGAAGAAAAAAAGTACGCGTAGTCGGCAGGATTCGAACCTGCGCGGGGAGACCCCAATGGATTTCTAGTCCATCGCCTTAACCACTCGGCCACGACTACACCGACGGGAGCCGGCCCGCGTGCTAGCCTTTCTCAGTGCTCGAGCCTTGTGGACGCGCCCCGAGCGGCCGACCTGGGCGGCGCCAGGAGAGCGCGCGCGCCAGCCCCGCGGGGGACTTGGGGCCGCCGCGCCCCAGCCGCCCCGCCTCCCTGGGCTCCTCCGCCGGGATCTGACCCGGTCCTCCACCGCCTCCCGGAGAGGCCTCCCTCCCGAGCCGTGTGCTAGCGATTTGTTTCGAGAGGCGGTGGGTCCCATGTCGTCTGCAAGCCACAGTCTATTGGTTCGCGCGCAGACACTTGTGGGTTACGGTAAACAGCAGGTGTACTGGGCGGGGCGAGGGGGTTGGAAAAATAAAAAGCGCACGTGGCCCGTACGGGGATCGAACCCGCGACCTTGGCGTTATTAGCACCACGCTCTAACCAACTGAGCTAACCGGCCAGCTGCGTCAGAACTGCCCCTCAAGTCTCTACATATGCATCACTAGGGTATAGGTAAGCCCGCAAGGCCACAACCCAAAGGTTCTCCAAACGCAAACTGGAAGCGACCCCTAACAGGTGACTCCACTGTAGCTCTCCATGGAGAGAGTGAACAGCTCCCACGAAAGAACTAGAACACCAAATGCAGCATCGCCCACAAAGAACTGCTCCTGCCAACTCCTGAAGTCTGACTTCAGAATTCCCGTGAGTCTGAAGGCTTTGACCGCGGATCTGTGTGTCTGCCTTAGGCCTGGCCCAGGAGAAGCCCTCAGCCCTCACGGGGGCTCCCTCAGGAGCCCCTGCTAGTGCTTGGCACCCCCCTCCCCCATACCCATCATGTTCTCCCCAGCCCTCCAAGCAGGCGCACTTGACCTCTCCCTGGACCCAACCTTGCTGCTGAGACCACCACAGCCATGTTGTCTACCCCGTCCTCCACGCCCCAGTTTCTTCCCTGTAAGGCCCGACTTCCGGCAGCTGTGTGGGACCAGCAGCTCTTCTCCAAACCGATCTGGCCCGAGCAGCCAACAGCCCCAACGGCGGGAGGGCCGCCTGGCGGGCGGGCCCGGGGCCCCGAGATGAGCAAGAGTGAGGAACATCACCAGAGCTTTATTGCAGGCCAAGGGCCTGTCACAAATGGCCCCCCAAAGGCAGAGCCCGGGGGCGCAGGGCCGCCTCCACCCCCACCAGAGAGGACACCTCAACACCACCAGGATCTGCCCATTTCAACAACTTCAAGGCAGGCAGGCAGACACCGGAACAGGAAACTGCACAAGAGTAGCCGTTGGTGAATTCAGGCCCTGGGGTCCTGGTGCGATCACAGAGCAGGTAAGGGGGCCCGGGCGGGGTGGGGGGCCTCGGGGACTTTCCAGCCCCCCTGCAGTCGTCGTTAGCAGGACAAAGAAAAGGCTCCCAGGGAGCTGGGGTGCTTGGGCTCCTGGATGGAAAGGCAGGACAGCTGGATCCTGGGGTTCACACGAGTCAGGACGGTCTGCTCCCCACACGGGAACCGCTGCAGCCGAGGAGGTTCTGCGGTGCGAAGAGCGGAAGTGTGCGTCCTAGGCATGCGGTCCGGTCCGTAGTC
>NW_027533258.1:9480240-9481902 GCF_008692635.1 Crocuta crocuta | reverse complement strand
TCCTCCCCAGTTCTGGGAGCCCCTCTTCCTCCCGGGACCCATCTGCTCGCATCCCCCTCCTCCCTTACCCGCCGCAGTGATGATGACGGAGGATTTCCTCTCAAGCTCAAAAGCAAGCACGATGGGGCGGAGGACAGAGAAGCTGGTGCAGAGCGTCCGCAGGAAGAGGACCAACGGCTCATCAATCTTGGCTGAGGACTAGAAAGGCACGCTCGGGGTTAATCAGGATTCAAGTTGTTACGTTTTCCCCCCCAGAACTCAAATTCCTACCGAGCCCTTGGGAATCTGGAGGTCGGGCCCCCACCTCCCAGCCTCGTCTCACCTCCACGTGGGCCCCGGGCCCTTTGAACTGCAAGGCCACCTTGCCCGGCCCTCGGACACACTCCAGGAGGGAGGTCCACTCCCGAGGGCAGAGCCCCAGCGCCGCTGCCACGTGATGGTTCCTACAGGTGACCAGAGCCTCGGCAGTGCCGTCCTCCACCAGGAGCCTGGGGGAAGGAGGGGCCGGGGAGAAGCAAGAACACTACGGCCCCCCCCGGTGTCCGGGGACCCCGACCGCCTCCTGCCCCACCCCCCCCGCCTCACTCCAGTCTTAACTCATTTTACCTTCGTTCACTCGTCCCAAATACTTATTAAGGATTCCCACCAGCCAGGAACTGTGCTAACGGGGCGGCACACAGGCGAAGTCACGCAGAAGGGGAATAAATGGTGCGACGGGTGCCCACCCTGTGCGCTCACCTGATGCTGGCCTGGCTTATACACGTCTCCGTGGGGCAGGTGGCGCCCTGCCGAGTACACCTCCCCTGCGGCGAGGAGAGCAGTTGGATGAACCCTCCGGCCCCGTGACAGCTGCCCCCACAGCCACCCCGCGCCGGCTGGGCCTGGCCCCGCCCGTACCTGGGGGCAGAGACTGGTACAGTGAGCGCAGACCCACAGGAGCTGAAGGCTGAAGACAGACACGACGTGACAAGAGGCGGTGGCCCGGAACGGGGCCCGGCGCCCCTGCAGCAGCTCAGCCAGGAAGATGCTGGGCAGGGGTGCGCTGAAGACGGGGAGGGAGAAGTCAGGGAACGGCCCACAGGGGTGAAGCGAGTGAGGTCTAGGACTGCGCAGGGACAGGGACAGCGGTGGCCTCTGTACTCTCTGAGAAGCCCCACAGCCCATCTTGCATCCCGACCCCTGACCGTAGATTATTGCTCAGGTTTGACCCAAGAGGTCAGCCAAGGAAGAGCGACATTTTAGGCTGAAAAGCCTGCACAAGCTTCAAAAACAGACTCTTTCTGGCTAAGGTAGGAAGTAGTAGGCGGTTTTACTTGGGGCAGAGGAAACCGTTCTGGCTCCACATGCCTCACCAGGGCTGCAGACCAGTGAGGGCAAAGCTCCCAAAGCCGGGGCCACGTGGAGGCAGCGGACACAAGGCCCGGAAGTCTGGGGGGCAGGGCCCGGGGCACCCACCTGATGGCACTCTCCGGGGGGAAGCTCAGGACCTGCAGGTAAGTGGACGGCCGGAAACAACAGTAAACATTGTGGGATCTACAAGCGGAGGAGGAAGAGTGACGAGGGAAAGAAGCCAGGTGAGGCCGTCGCGGGCACCCCACCGGAGGACAGGGCACGCGCGGCACACTGACGGCACATGGGCGGGACGGCCCGAGAGCCCCGTGG
>NW_027533258.1:9474356-9480096 GCF_008692635.1 Crocuta crocuta | reverse complement strand
GCCGGCCGCGCAGATCTGCACCTGGAAATCTTTTTCTCCAGCTGCCCGAAGTAGACCCGGGCTCCCGGCAGGAGGCCCAGAGGCGGGGGCAAGTGCGGGTCCTTGATGTAGACGTCCAGGTGAGGGGGGAACGGGCAGTCGGCGGCCCGCACGGCCACGGTCAGCCGCACACACCCTCTGGAGGTCCGGGCGCTGCCTACAGAAGGGGGGGGGGGGGGAGATCAGTGGCATCTGCCAGGACCACAAAGTCCCCACCCCCCTATTTCCCACCCCCCAAAGGAGGTGTCATTACCGGGCCTCGTCCAGAAAGGGGCCAGGAACGGCTCACACAGTGTCCGTGACAAAACCTCGGCCGAGAAGGACACCAGGGAATTGGTGTGGCTGCAGGGTCNCCACTACTTGCACGAAAAAGGAAGGCCCTCGTCAATGTTCAGCTTTGCTCTTTTTTTTAAATCTTTTAATATTTCCTTTGATTGCTACAGCTTTTCCTTCATTGTGAGAAAGCTCGCTCACGATCCCTTCACAACGACAACACGCTAGGGGGGGAACGAAACACCACTTCTGTCCTTCCCACGGACGCCGCTCCTCCGGGAGCTCAAGCGCTATGGAGAGCGCGGCACCAAACCCGAGTGCGGCCGGTGGACATTTACTCGCCACTGAGCAGCTCGGCCAGCGAGGACTCGGGCAGGGCCTTGGTGGCGTCCGGCGCGCTGGGGAGGTCCCGGCCGCTCTCGAGCTCCAGCGTCCACTCGTCCCGGACAGTGAGGCAGGACGCGCAGCCAGCCAGCTCCAGAGGGCGCTGCACCGCGCAGGATGGCCCACCCTCCTCGAACAACAGTGGTGTCTGCCGGGGACAGGAAGACAGCTCGGTGAGCGCGGCCTGCTCCAGAGGGAGGCTCGCAAAATACTAGGACGAGGTCGCTTTCCTTCCGGAGCCCGGTGACGGAAGCGGTCCAGACTCAGACAGGCTTTCCGCCCTTGCTCCAGGAGACCCTGACAGTACCCCGGGCCTGCCGCTCGCCCCGGGCCCCAAGCCAAGAAAGTTTTCCGGGGAAGGGTGAAGGCAGCACGAGGTGGGGCACTCACGGGAGGGCCAGGAGCCACCAGTCGGTAGACGTGACCCGGGTGCAAGAACTCGAACCAGCGGATGGAGGAGCCACGGAAGATTAGGAGGACCTGGGAGGGGGGGAGGGAGGTGCCGCGGTCTCACGCAGGAGCTGGCGGCATAGGACGCCGGGCCCCAGCTCCCCGCAGTCCAGGTTACCTTCTGATCCTTGCTTTCATCTCTGCTGGGCTCAGGTGGGCCCCATGCAGTCCCCTCCTTCCTCTGGGTGCCCCCAAGCCAGCTCCCCGACACGCAGAAGCTGAGGACGGGCTGGGGCACCTCCGGACTAGCTCCGGGGGGGACACAGAAATTCCTCTTCATCAGGGCCTCCTTGTGGAGCAGCAAGAACAGTCGGCTCTGTTCGGTGGGGGCGCCGTCTGGGAGGGCGGGCTCCGCCTGAGAAGGAGCGAGGGAGGCGGCCGAGAGAAGCAGGGGTCTGGGCACAGGCATGATGAGGGCGTCGGCCAGGAAGAACTGGATGTAGACCCTGGGGAGAGACGAGGAGAGGTTTCTGAGCGACGCCGGCATTGGGTGTCGCGGGCCCCAGCAGACCACCAGCCCCACGAGGCCCTTCCCTCCCCTGCCTCCCCCTGGGGTACCGCCGCCGCCCCGAGGAGCCGACCTGGCCTGCTGCTTCTGGACGAAACCCGTCATGCCCAGCTCCTTGTAGGAAGGGAAGGTGGTCCTGATGTTCCTCTCTATGATCAACTGGAACTTCTCTGTCCGCACCAAGCAGCCTAGAGAGAGAAAGTTTTGTCTGTTGGCAAGAGGAGAGAGCAGGGGCTGGGCAGTGAAGGAGACCACCCTGCAGGCCTCACCGCCCGGCCCAGGCCCGAGCTGCTCCCCTAACACATGGTGAGGGCCCAGGCCTGCCCCCTCCTGAGACAAACGCCATCTTCAGGGGAGAAACCGTCCCGGCCGTGTGTCCAATCCTGCCCCCGGCCACAAGTCCACTTTCTCACAAATCCCTACAAGGCCCGTTCCTCGGTCTAAGAAACTTTCCTTTACAGGAACCTTCCCTGTCCATAAATCTCAGCAAGTCCAAAGAAGACGATTCATCTTCCGAGCTAAGAAGCAACATCTGCCGTGCACATCAGGAGCTATGGTCGGAGGGATGAACGCTAGGCATTGCAGCTACAGAAACCCCTGCTCAGGTCCCTCCGCCGGTACTGGTGTCCCGGACCTGTCCCCAGGCTCGTGGACCAACACACGCCACATCACAGCTCGAGAACATCCCAGTGGATGCCTCCTCCCGACCCCCTCCCGACCCCGCTGTTCTGAGACCCTCCCCAGCCCCCACCCTGTCTCCCCTTCTGAACTGCAAACCTATGAGCCGGGAGTCACTGATGGGCTGAGAGTGCTTGGCCAGGATGAGGCAAGGGAGGGAGCCGCTTCTGTCCCGAAGCTGCAGGCAGCCTTTGTGAGACGAAGCCGCCAGGAGCCCAATTAAAACCTGCAGGGAGACGAAAGACAAGGTGTCAGTGTTTATTAAACACTCAGCGTCCACTATAAGCCCGACGCCGGTAAACGTTAGCTACAAAGCAAACAGAAAAGACGCAGCTTCTGAGCTCAAAGAACTCGTATTGGGAGAGGTAGACAGATATAAAACACACCCGCGGGCGTTCCCACGAACCGAGGTCGGCAGGGGACCACACGGGGCCTCACGGGACACGGAAGGAGGCTGGGCTTCTCTCCCGCACGGGCAGAAACAGGGACTCAGAGCAAGAGTGCTTTGCGAGCGCAGGCAGGGGAGGTGTTAGCCTGCCCTGCTGTCTGCCGCGGGGAGAAGCAAACAGGGCGGCTGACAAGGGACGGCGATCTGAGTACAAGGCCAGTGTGGCCACGGTGACGAGCAAAGGCTGTGACAACGGCAGGGAGTCCCCGAGCCCCGCGGGCGCCCCACCTACCTGGGGCGGGTGGAAGGTGGAGGGCAGCAGAGAGAGGCCGGACCAGGACAGGCGCTGGTTGAGCTGGCTGCTGCTCAGGTGAGAGGCCTCCGGGAGGGGCAGCAGGGTCTTCGCATCAAAGGAGGCCCAGGCCCGGCACCGGCCCTGGTCTTTCAGGGTGGCCAGGGTCGGGAAGGAGCAGGGCGTCTGCAGCCGCACGTACTGGCAGAGGGAGCGGGGCCGTCACACGGCGCCCCGTGTGCTCTGCCCGGCCGCCCGCCTGCCCCGCACACGCTCGTACCTTCTGCAGGGGGCAGTGGTGCGGGTCTTCGAGGATCTCCTTGTGGGCGTTGCGACGGCTGCTGCCCGGCGGGGCCAGGACGTCCAGGATGGGGGCCAGAAGCTGCAGCCCCGGGCTGGGGCTCCCGGGACAGGAGTGCTGCAGGAGCTGGTGCGGTCTCAGCACGTGGGGACACAGCCTGGGCCGGGGGAGAGGCGGTCACGTGCCCCGAAGGCGGGGGCGCCTCTTCCAGGCCCCGGCTCCCCTTGCCCAGGAGGCGTCCTCCCCCCCGGGCTCCCCCCTGACCCCCACCCAGGCCGGACCCCTGTCCTCACTTGGAGGCCAGCTCCTCCAGCGCCTTGGTGGCCCACAGGTACAGGGGGAGTCCCAGCTGGCGCTCCCACACCAGCTGCTCACACAGGGAGGCCCCCTGGGCCTGGTGGAACGACGGAGTCTCGGGCTTCTGGCAAGAGAAGCCCCGGAGCAGGACGGCGCCGTGGAGGCAGGGGGCCAGCACCGGCCTTCTCGTGCCCCCGCCCACTGACTGCAGCAGGTGCGCGTCCTGCAGCTGGAGGAAGGCACAACACGCGACGCAGCAGAGGTGAAGCCCTCAGCTGGGTGAGGCGGGCAGAGTCACCGCGGTCCCCCCTCTGGCCCGGGCTCCAGGGGAGACACGACTTCCCCCCACAGGCACCTCCCTCCAGCCCCGCTGCCCCACACGTCCCGCCACAAACCCTCCCCTCCCCTGAGCTCCACTCCGCTTTCCAGGGCCGGGGAGGCTCCTGGCGGGGGCCGGGCCGCCACTCAGCAGGCTGCCCGAGATCGTCCAGGCCCCACGGCGGACATTCGGCCCCAGCCTCGCCTCCTCCCGTGCGAAGGCCCTCCCTGACCCAAGCCGCAACTGTTCCTGGCACAAGTCTGCAATCCCCACCCTCCAACACGCACGCAGTCCTGTATTTTTGCTGCAGACGTTCCTACCCCACTGCTGGCGCAAAGAAAAAAGGAAAAGAAAAAGGCCCAGCCATAAAGGCGGCGGGGGGGCTGCCGAGAGGGCCCCCCACCCGGCCCCGCACGTACCTCCAGGGAGACTCCCGGCCGCACCACCTTCCTGAGGCCGTGGAACTGCTGGTAAGCGAGGCAGAGCGCCAGCTGCCCGTCCACCTCGTACAGGCCGGCCGGCTGACTCAGCACGCCAGTGACCTTGCCCTGCCGACACGCCACAGGGTCCGGGGATCGCCCTCTCCTTCCTCCTTGGGGACCCACCCTTCCTGCCCCCCAAGCTCCCGGACGTGTCCCTCGCGCTCACCCTATAGGACAAGAGCGTAGAGTTCCGGCAAAGCGCTGCTTCCCTGTCCCCGTCCCCGGAGCTGCCGGGCGCGGGGAGCGGCGGGGGGTCAGCCTCCAAGAGGGGTCCGTCCAGCTCCAGCTCCAGCTCCCGCACACACTCCGGTCTCAGCGGCAGCAGACGGGAGGAGGGACTGGTGGTCCAAACGCGGTAACAGTGGCCGCGGATCCTGACGACTCGCAAGGCTGTCAGCACATAGGACCTACCAGGCCAGAGGGCTCGGTGCCACACCAGCTGGGCAGGGATCTGGCTCGTGCAGGGGCAGGCAACACGGTGCGTGAGTCGCTTCCCACGACACCGGCCCTCTGCCAGTCTCTCTCCATCACGACTTGACCTCCAAGACCCGCTCCTCGGGAGTTCCGCCCCTGCCTCTCCATCGGTGCTGGCTGCCAGCTAACGCTCAACCTTCGGGATCTCTCCCCTCTCAGGGGCGATGCTGCAGATTTCCCAATCCCTCCCCAAAGATACAAACCATCCCGCCAAAATACAGAAATACGCCATCCCACAGTTACGGCCTTTGCATTTCCCCATCGCACCTCGTAACATAGAGACGACTTTCATTTACGTAACCAACACGGGCGCAGACATGCGCATTCAGTGCTGGGAGGGACGTTAAGGCAAATACAACAGATCGGTCCCTCTTCCCCAACATACTTCAACCGCCGGGGATCAGACACAAACTCAAGTAACGATGCGGACCATACGCGATCGCGTGTCACAAACCACACACACTTCGCAAGGTTCTGGGGCAAGAAGAGAAGGTGAGGATGGGTTAGAACGATGAGGACGACCCAGTGACACAAGGTGGCCTCTGCCCAGGCGCCTGAGGGATGTCTCTGCCCTGTCAAGGCGGAGAGGAGACAGAAGGGGGATTCGAGCAGGAGGCAACAACATACAAATGTTCGGAACGCGGGGCGGGCAAGGCAGTGAGAAGATGGGCCACGCCGGAGAAGGATCGCTCCCGGGAGTTGCAGGACACAAGATGGAAGAGCCGAGAGGAGGGAGAAAATGCAGAAAGGACAGGCTGAAAACTTTATTTTGCAGGAAAATGAGGAACAACACAGTACGGAAAGAAACTAAACCTCGGAGAGCCAGGACGGGGGCAGTGTGGCTGTTGAGTCTTT
>NW_027533258.1:9462676-9474210 GCF_008692635.1 Crocuta crocuta | reverse complement strand
GGGGTGGGGGGGCGGGGGAGGTGGAGAGAAGAACGTTCCCAAGTGCAACAACCTTCTAGGGCCGAGAGAACACACAGCCCTTCGCAGGGGCTTCGGAGCACACTGCCGACTCGGACACCCGAACCCCCAGTCTGCTGTGCTCCACTCCCAGACCCACCTCTACCCTGCAACCTGGGGAGGCCACCGAGCAGACCTTGGACGTCACACCTCGTCGCAAGGTACTGCTACGACCTCACTTACGCTTCCCGCGTGTGCAGACAAGTGGCGAAGGGGGTTTGACTACACGGATGGGCACTTCTGCTCCCCACTCGCTGCCCTCCGCTCGGGAGACTTCCTCCCACCTCGCTAGGAGCGCCAGTTCGCAACCCCTCCGCCTTGGCTCAGACACCGCGCGCTTCCTTCCTCTGCGAGAGCGCCAGGGTCTGAAGGCGGACCCCCGAGCCCTGCCCTGCTTGCCGCCCTTCGCCCCGAGCCTACCAGGCACATCAGCACGGCTGCTCCCTCGACTCCTCTTCTAAGACAAAAGCCCCACTTGAGGAAGTCAGACCCACGCCGGCCCAGTGCCGAGCGGCCTCCTGTCCCCAGCTATCTAACAACGGCAGGTACCCTGAACCTCTTCTCCTCTTTTCAGAGTCCAGTCCTTCATTTCCAAGAGATGATCTCAGCTCCTCCATCCCAGAAGAGATTCCCTGGGTCATCTAGGGTGAGAGTATGTCTCCAACATGTCTCCTCCGCAGCCTATGAACACAGCAAGATCGCTCCTGCCCCGTTCAGGCCAACTCCGCCCTGAACGGCGTTTCCCGTGGTCTCCAGGGCACGTGAAACAGTCTAATGTGAGGAAAATATGGAAGCTCTGCCATAACCCAGGAGGAAAAACAAGCCCAGACACTTAGGTGGCCTCTAAGCGGTTCGGGTTCTAGACTTCGCAGGTTCCTTTAACACGCAAATAACTGCCACTCACACTCTTGACACACACGGACACAAGAATTCTGCCAGCGCCAATTTTCAAAGCTGCCTTTCCTGATATGTGTGAGAGAGTCTTTTTAGCCTTCAATTGTTCTGAATCCTTTTGATTTTTTTTAACATTTATTTATTTTTGAAACAGAGAGAGACAGTGTGAGCAGGGGAGGGGCAGAGAGAGAGGGAGACACGGAATCCGAAGCAGGCTCCAGGCTCTTAGCTGTCAGCACAGAGCCCGACGCGGGGCTCGAACCCACAAACTGGGAGATCATGACCTGAGCCGAAGTCAGACGCTCAACCAACTGAGCCACCCAGGCACCTGTTTCAAATGCTTTTGAAACGTTATTCAGATAATTATGTGAGTCGTAAGACAGTATCAAATTTTGACAACAGCGCACGTTGCAAAAACTTTATGAAGCGCACATACTTGGGGCGCCTGCGTGGCTAGGTCGGTTGAGCGTCCGACTCTTGATTCAGCTCAGGTCATGATCCCAGGATTGTGGGATCAAGCCCCATGTTGGGCTCTGTGCTGAGTATGGAACCTGCTTAAGATTCTTTTTCTCTCTCTCCCCCTCTGCCCTTCTTCCTCACTCATGCTCGGTCTCTCTCTCTTAAAAAAAACAGCGCACATACTCGATGTCTTACTGGTGGTAATTTGTATCATTTTCTCGGTCACCCTGCTGATGCTGGGAAGAAACAGTGACTCTGCAGGTCTGAAGGAGTCACATGCAGTACAGGAGTTGTCCACTCAAACGACCCGCACAGCAGGAAAGCCTGCCCCCTGCTTCCTGGGTGGAGGAATGGTGCTCCCTGGACTCCTCCTGCGACAGCTCTGTTCCAGAAAACCATGCCCCTCCCTGGCCTTCTTCCCTACTGTCCTGTCTCCCACAAAGAGCTCTGACAGCCCCACGGCACCTCCCCAGCCCCGAACTGACGCCCGTCCTCACCTGCACGACCACAGACACGAGGCTGCCAGCTGGCGAGGACCCGCCAAGAGACAGGACGAAGTGAGCTTTCTTCTGACTCCTCACCAGAGCGCTCAAGCGGACCAGCTTCCCAGCCAGGTTTGGCTGCACGCCTCGGAGCTTGCCTCTGAAGAAGGAAGAAAGAAGACCGGGAAAAGTCCTCTTTCCTTCCTTTTTCCCTATAGATGCCTTCCCTTCCGCTGTAGGTAACCTTGTAGTAATTTACAATTTCTCTAGTCCAAAGCGGTCATTCATTCTAAAGACTCCCTTCAAGCTCTTCCCGACCTTAGATGAGGCAAACTTCCCTTGAAGACTCCCACTCTTGATACCCAGAGAAGCAACCCTCGCCCCCTGATGTGGAACATTCCACCTGTCTTGCTCCCAGAACCTTTCTCCCTGGCCTCCCTCCTCCCAGCTGCACGGCGCTCGGTCCTCTCCCGCCAGGGAAGGACTGTCTACCTGTGCCTGAGCAGGCGGGACGCGGTCTCTGGGTAGAGAACAGAGAGAGGGCTGAGGGAGCCGGGGCTGCCGGTCAAGGGGAGCACTGGCACTGGAGCACTCAAGAGCTCTAAGTGTCCTTCCCCTGAAGACCACCTGGGAGGGGGGAGGTAGCTCCAACTGGGGAACAGACAGAGGTGGCCCAGCCAAGACAGGTCCAGATCTATGAGCTAGAAAAGACCAAAAGCGCGGGTTAGCCAGGACCCCAGCGTCCCATCCACCTTCTCCACCTTTCTTCCCTTAGAGACATCATTGCCTCGCTCCCTAGACACCGTTCTTGTTAGGATCTGAAGCAACTGACCTTCACCTTCGTACTCACCTCACAGACCAGGACACCAGTGTTATCTTTCACATAGAGGTCTCCTTTCCTGCACTCTTGCTCCAAGTCCCCTGATAGGTCTGTTAGTGTCCCTAAGAGCAACAGCCGCTCCCGGGGTAGGGGACTCCCACTTGGTCCAGCCTCTTGTGCCCAAGCCTGGTAGGTACTACTGCTCCAGGACAGGTGGCTGCAGCATGGGAGGTTCTGGTGGGTCTTGAGGTCCTGTACGGACACAAAGCTGCAGACGGAAGGGAGCAGACGTCTTGCAAAGCCATATCCAAGCCTAGGAAATTATCCTTAACCCCGACAAATCCCCCAAGATCCCAAGGAAAGGTCAGTGGAAAATACCGACTAAGAGAGGAGTTTGATTCAAGGGCAAAAGCCCCAAGGGCTGGAATGCCTGGGTGGCTCAGTCAGTTGGGCTTTGGATTTTTTATTTCAGCTCAGGTCATGATGCTGGGGTTGTGGGGTCCAGCCCTGAGTCAGGTTCCACGCTGAGTGTGGAGTGTGCTTAGGATTCTCTCTCCCTCCCTCTACTCCTCTCACCACCTGGCACATGAACGCTCTCTCACGCTCTCTCTCTCAAATTAAAAACAAGGGGCACTTGGGTGGCGAAGTCCATATGACTTCAGCTCAGGACGTGACCTCTCGGTTCACAGGTTCGAGCCCCATGTTTAGGCTCTGTGCTGATGGCTCAGAGCCTGGAGCCTGCTTCGGATTCTGTGTCTCCCTCTCTCTCTGACCCTCCCCTGCTCACGCTGTCTCTCTCTCTCTCAGAAATAAAGCATTAAAAAAAAAAAAAAAAAAAAAAGCAAACTGCAGAGGATACATAAGGTACGGTGCCATTTACATAAAGGCAAAAATATGAAAACCTTACAGTATATTGCTTAGGGACAGATGCACGTACAATGAAAACATAAAGAGGGGCGCCTGGGTGGCTCAGCTGATTGAGCGTCTGACTTCAGCTCAGGTCATGATCTCACAGTTCATAGGTTCAAGCCCCACACTGGGCTCTGTGCTGACAGCTGGGAGCCAGCTTCAGATCCTCTGTCTCCCTCTCTGCCCCTACCCTGCACATGAGCTGACTCTCTCTCTAAAACAGATGTAAAAANTTCCAACAAAGGGTTTTAATGTAGATTTTTTTTTTTTGCACCCATGCTGTTGATTGCTAAATGTAATAGTCTGATCATGACGCTGAATAAATGTGTCTTTTAAAAAAAAAAATAGAATAAAATAAAACAGATGTAAAAAAATGTATA
Source organism: Crocuta crocuta (assembly GCF_008692635.1). Taxonomy (NCBI): domain Eukaryota; kingdom Metazoa; phylum Chordata; class Mammalia; order Carnivora; family Hyaenidae; genus Crocuta; species Crocuta crocuta. The sequence goes on along the minus strand of NW_027533258.1, from coordinate 9,470,209 downwards.
TGCACATATATAAATTCAGAAATAATACACTCCATATTTGAGATATCTGTTCCTTCTGTAAGAGGGGAACTGGGTTTCTTTTCACAGGATTTTCAGAGCCTTTAATATGTTAATAAGCCGTGTGACTCTCTTAAAGAGGGTTGTCACATCATATTCAAGGTCTCTTAAACTCACTTAGCCACGGAACCCTTTCCTCATGGTGCTTTATTCACACTGCTTTCAACAGTTTAAGAAACAGAAGTGTTGTAAAAAACAAACACGATACACCTTCAGAAGACTTTAAACTCCAGTCTTAAACCCAACTATCTGCACTCGCTGACATCTTAATTCTCTGCATCTTAGTTTCCTAATACACAAATGAAAGAATATCAGCCTCTCCACATAGGGAGTTCTTTTTCAGTCCCAGTTTATGTTCCTCCTGGAGCCCGCCTCCCCTTACCTGTAGCTGAGGGGCAGGGGAAAACCCTGGTTCTTTCCCTGGGACCCCCAGATGGTCTTCACACAGTCAATCACCAACTGAGTCAACTGGGCATCGGGCTCCGTGCCAGCTGGACACACAGTCTCTTGCACAAAGGTCCGGGCAGCCTCAAGCCAGGCTTGCTCCTGAGGAAAGTGAATCTAGTTAAAACGTCTTCCTAACCAACCTGCGCACCAACGAAATTTGGGGAATAAAGGAATGAAAAGAGAAATTAGGAGGACACGTAAATAGAGATGACAAGCCAGAGTTGAGACATTAGAGGAAACCTTAGGTGTGACATCATCCAGCCACACTTCAGGCCTGACCTCTTTCTCTTGTGAGTACCGTGCCCGATGTGAGCACTGGAGCCACGCAGGTGGCCTCGCCTCTCTAACAAACCCATACCAATCCTGACAGTGTGCAAATGGTATGCACTGCTCTATGACCCCCCACCCCCCACCGGCTTTGGCACCATCCCAGGTAGAATTCTGCTCCCTTCCTGGGGCTACCGCAGTACCCTGAACCTACTTTTTTTTTTAACGTTCTATTTATTTCTGAGAGAGAGAGAGGCAGCGTGAGCAGGGGAGGGTCACAGAGGGAGGGAGACACAGAATCTGAAACAGGTTCCAGGCTCTGAGCTAGCTGTCAGCACAGAGCCCGACGTGGGGCTCGAACCCTCGACCCATGAGATGATGACCTGAGCTGAAGCAGGACGCTTAACCAACTGACCCACCCAGGCGCCCCACCCTGCACCTACTTCTAAGAGCCATGATCACCCGGTTCAATACTGTGGTATCCCATCTTATGTGGGGTCTGGTCCTAAAAATCACCCTTGAAAAAATCCTTTCAGGGACACCTGGTGGCTCAGTCCAGTGTCTGATTTTGGCTCAGATCATGATTTTGAGATGTGAGAGTTCAAGCCCTGCATCGGGCTCTGTGCTCACAGACGGGAGCCTGAAGGCAGCTTTGGATTCTGTGTTTCCCTCTCTTTCTCTCTCTCTGCCCTTCCCCTGCTCATGCTTGCTCTCTCTCAAAAATAAATAAACATTAAAAAAATTAAAAAATATATGACAGTATCGTATGGTAATATATGCATTTAAATTTTTTTTAAGGTCTTTTTTAACGTTTTATTTATTTCTGAGAGAGGAAGACATCATGAGCAGACGAGGGTCAGAGACAGAGGGAGACACAGAATCTGAAACAGGCTCCAGGTTCTGAGCTGGCTGTTAGCACAGAGCCCAACGCAGGGCTCGAACTGCAAGATCATGACCTGAGCCGAAGTCGGACGCCTAACTGCGCCACCCAGGTGTCCCTATGTTCATTTAAATTTAAATATACTTAATTACAAAAAATATATAAAAAGAACGCAAAATTAAAAGAACTTTTTAAATCTTTATTTATCTTTGAGAGAGAGCACAAGCACGGGAGGGGCAGAGAGAGAGGGAGACACAGAATCCGAAGCAGGCTCCAGGCTCTGAGCTATGAGCACAGAGCCGGACACAGGGCTCGAAGTCACAAACAGCCAGATCATGACCTGAGCCGACGTTGGATGCTTTAACGGACTGAGCTACCCAGGCGCCCCATAATCACCTAACTTTTATTAAAAATGTGAATTCATGGATCTCATCTGTTTAATCAGAATCTTGGCAAGAGCAGGGGATGCTGGAATCTATATCGTAAAATAAGCTTCCCCAGGGGCACCTGAGTGGCTCAGTCAGTTAAGGGTCCGACTTTGGCTCAGGTCATGATCTCACAGTTGGTGGGTTCAGGCCCCGCGTCAGGCTCTGTGCTGACAGCTCAGAGCCTGGAGCCTGCTTCGGATTCCGTGTCTCCCTCTCTCTCTGACCTGCTCACGCTCTCTCGCTCTCTCTCTCAGAAATAAAACATTAAAAATTTTTTAAACAATAAAAAATAAATAAAATAAAATAAGCTTCCCCAGATCAGTACTGATAAAGCCTGAAGTTTGAGAACACTACACACCTTCCCCTCAATGACCTCAGCCGGTGAGGTCTTGACTAGCCATCCATAGAGGCGAATCTATCTTGAAGCTCTAGTGATATCCATCTGCCTGGGTAGGCACCTCCCTAACCTACGGGCACCACACATCCCAGCACTGTTAAAAATAAATTTAAAAATTTAAAAAAAAAAACACCCACCCTTCTTCCAAAGTCCACTAACAGGCAAGTAGCACCCTCAACCAAATAATTCCACCCTGAAACTCCAAGTACCCCCTTTAATGCCTTCCTTTCCCTACACAACACCCAAATCTTTCAGACTGACTCTACCTCCTTATTTATTTATTTATTTATTTTACCGTCTGGAACCTCAACATTCCTGCCATGGTCGGGGTCACCATCCTCTCTCACCGCTTTTCAACCATAGCCTTCTAACTGGTACTCCGCGCACTGCTACCTCAGGAAAGGGAAAACCCCAATCCCATCCAATCGCTCTTCTGCTTAAAACCCTTCACTGACTCCCGATTACCCTCCAGTGTAGGGTCGCTCCTCAGCCAAGACTTCTAAGACGGTCAGCTCTCACCCCTCCATCACCGCCCACCGGAACCTGAGTTTCTCAGAGATACCTGTTCGATCCCTTGCCTTTGAACATGTCTCTGCCTCCGCCGTGAACCCCCTTTCGGCGCTTTTCTGCCTGGCTAACCCCTACGTGCGCCTCGGGTCTCAGGCGTTTTTCTCGATCGCCGTTATCCCTTCGCACTGCAGCTGCGTCATGGGCTTCCCTCAGGAACCCTCAGCCCCACCGAGCGCCCGAGTCCGCCCCCCGGCTTCGCCACGGGCTGGAAGCCCGGAGGGTGGGCGGAGGCGTGTCCAAGGCTCCCCGCTGGCGCCCCGGGAACGAACAAATACATTCGCAGAACGGGCGACGGTAGGGCCCCCCCGCCCGGGCGCGGCCGGCGAAGGCGGGGAGGCAAAGAAACGAGGTGGAGGGCGCAGGGGAAGGAGGAGGACCCGGGCACACGAGGAAAAAGGGACGAGGGGCGGAGAACGGCACTCACGGAGTCGGCAGCCGGAGCCGCGGCGGCCTCCATGATGCGCCCGAGGCTACGCCCAGGGACGGCCAGCGAACGGCTGCCGCGCGAGGGCTCACGGGCAGGGCGCTCCGTGACGTCATCGGTGGGCGCGGCCGCGGCTCCGGCTCCGGCTCCCGGGGTCTCTGCGCAGCCGCAGCGGCTCGGGGGCCCCCCCAGCTCCGCTCGCCCGTGACTTCCTGTCTGGCATCCCCGGAACGGGTTTCGGCGCAGGTGCTCGGACGCAGCCCGCCTGGTTGGTCACTTCCTAAGCGTCTTTCCATCTCTCCCTGATCTTGCCAACCAGAGAGAGCTGTCTCCTTCTTAGTGCAGTCTGAGCACATCATTCATTCTTGTGCGATGGCCTTGACTCTCTGCTGTAATTGTTTCCCCAACTAGACTGTACCTATGCTGTAATTGTTTCCCCGCTATACCGTACCTAGAAGCTTTATCCCATTTATTCTGTTTCTCTGTGTATCCTGGTGCCTTGAATAGTGCTTGTTGCTAAATAAGAGCTGGGGGCGTCTGTCTGGCTCAGTCGGAGAGGCAGAGACTTTTAAAAAGTTAATTTATTTTTGAGACAGAGAGAGCAGGGGAGGGGGAGAGAGTCACAGCAGGCTCTGAGCAGAGCCTGATGTGGGGTTCGAACTCATGAACCCAAAGATGGTGACCTGTGCCGCAATCCAGAGTCCCAGGCACCCCAGCATGTGTTTCTTGATCTCTGGGTCCTGAATTCGAGCCCCACAGTGGGGGTAGAGATTACTTTTTAATTTTTTCAGAGAGAGAGGGAACCCCAAGCAGGCTCCATGCTGTCAGCACAGAGCCCAATGCGGGGCTCAAACTCACTAACTGTGAGATCATGACCTGTGCTGAAACCAAGAGTCAGATGCTTAACGGACAGAGCCATCCAGGCACCCCCGGGGTAGAGATTACTTAAATAAATAAAACTTTAAACCATCTTACTTTAAAATATATATGTATATGAACTGGGTAAATATTTGTGGCTCAACTAATGAAAGCCTCTTGCTCTTTCTACTTCACTCAAGCAACCAATCATTCCATGGCTTAGTAGGCAGGGAGTGAACACCTATGCACCAGGCACAGATCCAGGCTCTGGGGATACAGCAGTGAACAAAGATAAGAATCCTGTAGACCATTAGAAATGGGTGCTCTTGAAAGAGAATATAGGGAATGCAGGAGGTAGTGGGTCCTTTTTATATGTAGAAGGACTTAACTGAAAAGGTGACTTTATGGTGAAGAATTGGAAGAGATGAAGGATTCAGATGATGGGGGTTAAAGAAAAAGAGTTGGGGGGAACAAGCAGAACTCTGGTGAGAAGAAAAGCAAGGAAGCCAATGTGGCAGGAGAAGACACGAGATTACAAAGGTAAAGTGAGGAGGTTTGGGGAATATTTGAAAAAGGTAAAAAGGGGATCAAAGGGTACAAACTTCCAGTTATAAGTCACAGGGATGAGTCACAGCATAGGGAATATAGTCAGTAATATGGTAATAGCTTTGTGCTGACTTGTGGCGAGCATTTCATAATGTATAGAATTGTGGAATCACTATGTTGTTTGCTTAAAACTAATAATAGTATCTCATGCTAACTGTACTTCAACTAAAAATTCAAACTTTTTTAAAAAAACAAAATAAGAGAAAGTGAAAGAGGGGCATTTAATGTTGTAAACTCGCAGCAGCTTCCAACTGTTTCTGGAACAAGATAGTATGATATTGTGAGTAAAAACATTGTAGGGGCTCCTGGGTGGCTCAGTCAGTTAGGCATCCGACTTCTGCTCAGGTCATGATCTCTTAGCTCAGAGTTCGAGCCCCATGTCAGACTCTGTGCTGACAGCTCAGAGCCTGTATCCTGTTTTGGATTCTGTATCTCTCTCTCTCTCTCTCTGCCCCTTCCCTGTTTGTGCTCTGCCTCTCTCCCTCTCAAAAATAAACAAACATAGAAGAAGAAAAAACATTGTAGACAATAAAAATGCTCTAGTCCTCATTTAACAGAACAAAGACTTTAATTCTACAAATTATGGAATCCCCTAATTCAACTGCACATTCAATGCAAGCTCTCTATTTCTTATTGAATAAACTAGCTATGGGGTGCCAAGTTCTGTATAAAGTGAATCTTGGGGCACTTGGGTGGCTCAGTCGGTTAAGCATCCGACTTCAGCTCAGGTCATGATCTTACAGTTTGTGGGTTCAAGCCCCGCATCAGGCTCTGTGCTGACGGCTAGCTCAGAGACTGCAGCCTGTTTCAGATTCTGTGTCTCCCTCTCTCTCTGACCCTCCCCTGCTTATGCTGTCTCTCTCTCTCAGAAATAAATTTTTAAAAAAATTTAAAAAAAATTTTAAAGTGAATCTTTAAAATTCCCCATGATTACATCAGATGTTTCTTGCCTTCCCACCAAAACAACAAATCCCCCCCCCCAAAAAAAAACACCCTTGTTAGAACATCTGTCAAAGCCTGAAGTCCCAAACCTAATTGTTCCTTTTGCTTTCAATATTTGCTGGACTCTGGAAGCCTCCCTGTACTTAAGAAATCCATGAAGATGTGCCCTACATCCTGGGACTTACTTTCCATAGTTCGTAGGAGGGAGTGTTGAGTTTAAGCTACAGTGATCAGAGAGAGCTGTACTGAATCTACCCCCTCACCACCCTCCCTTCGTTGGTGTGGTTTGAATGTCAGGTTAATCTGGTGGCAGATTAACCAGATGAGAAAGGCACAAGAGAATACCAGGACACTGAAATAGATCACGCTTGATTTAATAAGCATCTTTAAGGAAACGGGTGGGAGAGGGAAAGATGTTAGGGAAGCATGGAGAAGAGCACTTGGTCTGTCACACAAGGAAGGAGTTGCGGTGCTGTCCTCCAGACCTGGTGACTTTGAACATTCTGTTCTTGTCCAAGGGGCAGCTGGATATATGAAAACCAAAGTCAGGAGAGGGATTAGAGCCCAAAGGATAAATCTGGAAGTCACTATGTGGAGGTGAAAGCTGAAAATTTACAATACACCAGGGCTACTCAAATGTCAGGGAGAGGTGCCTGGCTGGTTCAGCTGGTAGAGGGGACTCTTCATCTCAGGGTTGTCGGTTCAAACCCCACGTTGGGCATGGAGCCTACTTAAACAAACAAACAAACAAACAAGAAAATGTGAAATAAATAGGACCAGACAGACAGCTGAGCATACTAAGGCTCCTGGAAGGTTCCAGAAGGTACATACTGGATGGAGCCTGAAGGGAAAGAAACCAAGAGGTGCTCAGATGTCAAAGATGAACACGTGGCCTCTGTCAGAAGTGAGCCCTGAGGGAACTCATTTCAATAGCCTGAAACTTTACAGGTAGCAACTATTATACCTGGGGCATGGCTGGAATTAGGGTGAGTGAACCTTTCAAGTACCTCCATTAATTTTTTAAAAAAATTTTTAATGTTTTTACTTCTGAGAGAGAGACAGCGTGATCAGGGAAGGGTCAGAGAGGGAGACACAGAATCTGAAGCAGGCTCCAGGCTCTGAGCTGTCAGCACAGAGCCTGATGCTGCCCGAACCCACAAACCATGAGATCATGACCTGAGCCGAAGTTGAACGCTTAACCATCTGAGCCCCCCAGGTGCCCCAAGTACCTCCATAAGTTTTGCACTCCCGGAACCTCACTTGCCTTATCTTCTTGGCCCCCGTACAGCAGACAGATATAAATGAGACATGAGGAACAAGATTTTCTACATCTGTAACTGTTACTTGACTCATTAAAAAGACCATTGGAGCAGATGCCGTGTTTGCCCTGGGACGGCTCTCCAGCTTCCTTGCCCTCAGGCTTCAGGCAAGATTTTTGGCTAATGAGAGGCAGAAACAATTTGCATGGAGGCTTGACAGGAGAGAGAACCCAATGTTTATGCCCTTTCTCCTTCGACACTGTAATTGTGCCCTCGGAGCACCTCTCAGCTGATAGCGCCCTTCCATCCTTTGTCTCTTCAAGCCTACAGGTGATAAGCACTTTCTGCCGTTGCCAGGCTTTGCCCTCCCCCCCCCCCCCCCCCCCCCCCCCCCCTCC
>NW_027533258.1:9452308-9462629 GCF_008692635.1 Crocuta crocuta | reverse complement strand
CCTGCTGCTTCCCTTAATCCTGCCGGTATCTCCGTAAGTACATTCTATCGAATTCCTGTTGATTAGACCTTTTTGAGTGTACCATCCATATTCCGCTAGGATTCTCACTGATACAAACCATGTATTTATGTTCCGAGGGTTTTTTTAAAAAAAAAAAATGCACAAAAAATGTGTGCACAGGTAGAAGGTGCTAAGTTACAAAACCAGGTGACAAGTCATTGCGATGAACCTCAGCTCCCACATCTGTGAACCAAGGGTTTTCGTGAAGATCCAACGAGATCGTGTCCGGTGCCTTAACGGGCGCTCAGCAAACGTCTTCCTATCATTGTCCTTGTTACTGTCACTGGCGAGAAGGTGCGAGTTAAAAGTGTAGGCCTTCCCACTCTGCTAAGAATTTAATCTACCTGTTCGTTTCTTAAAGATAAAAGGGAAAAAAGTAGCAGGGAGCGGGAAACTGAGTCCGGGACCAGGACGATGCTTCTCCTTCCGTCTCCTGCATTCAAAGTTCCCGTCTCTGTCACAGTGGACACGGGCACCGGGGACGGCAGGCCATGGGACCTACCGCTATTTCCAAAAGTTTCGGAGAAAGAGAAGAAGCGAGAGCTCCGGGGCGATTTCAGCGCTGAACCACCCGGGCGCTCAGCGTCGGAACCGGAGGTAGGGCGCGGCGGCCCCGCCCACGGCAGCCGGAAGTGGGCCCGCCTCTTCCGGCGCGCTGCTGGAAGCCGCGCTTCAACGCCGCACCCGCGACCGGCGATTCCACGTGCGTATGGCTGCCCCGCGCCAGCCCTGAGCCCTGGCTTGTCGCACCCTTTCGCCACCCACTCCGGGTCGGACTCGGGCCGCGTCCTTGTCCCCAGCCGGCCCGGCCCAGTTGCGTCCGGCTGCGGCCCGTTCGTGCGACCTTGCGCGCCTTCCCCAGACGCGCGGCGGGGGAGACCCCGTGGTGCACGCAGCCCCTCGTGCCCAGTGCGTTCGGCCTCCACAGCCTGGGACCTCCTGGATTCTGTCCTGGCCGTTGGGGGTGCGGCCCTGCTGTGGACAAGTCTGGCCCTGGGCTCTGCGGGATTCTGTCTACGGAGCGATAGAAGTCAGGTGGCTTCCGTGTGGTCATTCCTGTAGGGAGTCCGGTATAAAGGACAGCTGTGAGGGGCCCAGCTTCAGCAGAGGGTGATCAGAACGGGGTGGGGAGCCCCGAGAAAGGCGGGGATCGAGACTGATCGGGCAGGAGCGTCATCCTTCACTGAAATGAGGCCTGGCCCGAAAGGGCGGGAAGGGCTGGTGAGGATGGGAGTCCAGAGTTCACTTGGTCGACGATACATTTTTTTTCTTGTTCTTTTAGATTTTTTTCTCCCCCTTTTTATGCCCCACCTATTTTAAGCCTTGGTAATCCACTGGAGATAAAACAGCTACAGTCCATGCCCACGTGGAGATTCTGTGCTTGTGGGGGAAGGTAGATCTTAAAAAATAAAATGTCAGGTACTGATAACCATTGAATAAAAAATTAGTCACTTAAATTAGTTGTATGTGTAATTTTAAAGTTTATAATTAAGTTTACATTAATTATAGTTAAGTTATATGTAAATATTAAAAATTAAGTTAATTAGGGGCACCTAGGTGGCTCAGTCGGTTAAGTGCCCAAGTCTTGATTTCAGCTCAGGTCATGATCTCAAGGGCCATGGGTTTGAGCCCCACATACAGCTCCGTCCTGACAGCACAGAGCCTGCTTCGGATTCTCTCTCTCTGCCCCTCTCTCTCTCTCAAATAAGATAAACTTTAAAAAATTAAATAAAATAGGCTGTCTGATAGTGGCTAGTTCAGAAGGGTGGATCCAGGAAGTCCCTTCCAAGAAGGTGATTTCACCAGGAATTTAAATAGCACGAAAGCGCTAGCCGTGCAAATACCAGGGTGAGAAAAATACCTTCCAGAACTCAGATTGGCAAGTTAGAGGAGTAGAAAAGAAGCCAGTGTGATGGCGCCTTGTGGGTGAAAAGGAGCGTGACATGAGATAGGGTTGGAGTACCAGACAGTGGCCCGACTAGGAAAGCCAGGTACTGAGATGGAAGGTTTTGCCGTGTGTGATGAGAAGCCAGGATCTCATTTATGTTGAAAGATGCCAAGTGGTTGGTGGCTGGGGCAGGAGTGGGATTGGGGTGCTTCTCAGGAGGTCCCGAATGAGTGATGGTAGCGGCCGATGGTAGCAGGCACGGAAGGATGTCGACAGATCCAGGGATGTGTTTGGAAATGGCTTTGCTGATGGATTGGGTGTACAGAAAGGGCTCAGAGAAAGAAGAATTAAGGTTGACTGTATTTTGGGTTTGAGCCACCGATTTGATAGTGCTGACCAGATGGGGCAGACTGGGAGAATAGCAGGTCTGGAGGAGCGAGGAATCAAAATTTCTATTTTGGCCAAAACAGACAATCGTCTGTGTTTATGGGACGTCTACGTGGAGATGTCACGTAAGCATTTTATCTTATTATTTTAAAGGTTTTATTTTGACATAATCTCTCCACCCGTTGTGGGACTCGAACTCACAAACCTTGAGATCAGGAGTTGCACACACTCTACTGACTTAGCCAGCTGGGTGCCCCAGTCACGTAAGCATTTTTTTTTTTTTATGTTTTATTTATTTTTGAGAGAGAGACAGCATGAGCAGGGGAGGGTTAGAGAGAGAGGGAGACACAGAATCTGAAGCAAGCTCCAAGCTCTGAGGTAGCTGTCAACACAGAGCCTGACGCGGGGCTCGAACCCACAAACTGTGAGATCATGACCTGAGCCGAAGTCGGGCACTTAACTGACTGAGCCACCCAGGCGCCCCCTCACGTAAGCATTTTAATGTGCTGGTTTGGAGTTGCAGGGAGAGTTGAAGACTGAATTAAGTTAGAGACTCTGTTGGCAGATAGCAACTCGAATAATATGAAATTGCCATTTTTGGTAAAAAAAAAAAGTTGGATGCTGGCATTTTCAGTGGCTCCGTCTACTAGATGATATTTAAAGCCACGAATCTGCATAAAGTCAATTAGGAAGAGCATGTAGAGGGACGAGAATGAAGGACAGGTCCCCAGCACGTGCCTGAGAAGCAGCATTCAGAAGGCAGAGGAGAATCAGAAGAATGGTGTTTGTCATCTGACTTTCCCAGCACGGCCCAGTCCGGCTCATCCTATATAGATTTACACTTAGATGCTATTTTTCCCCGAAAGTCTTTCCTAATTGCTAAAGTGCTAGTTTGGGGCCCACAGCCTCTTGGTCTCAACCACAGTGGACTGGAAACGTTGGAGTCCTTGCCTGTGTCCCTCAATAATAATATAATCTCTATGAGGGTGGAAATGGTTTTTGTGTTATTCACAGCTGTGTTCCTAAGACCTCACGTGGGGCCCCGCAAAGTGCAGGTGCTCAAGATTCATGGATGTACCTGTTCCTACGTTTTGCAGGATTAATTAAGACAGCCCCCCCCCACCGCCGCCAAGCTTTCGTTTTTCAGGATACCTCTGAAAATGCCCCTTTCCCCACCCCATCCCTAATTCCTCCAAAGCCTTGTCTGTCTTGGGAATGTCAACTCAGTTTGACAAGTTATAGTCACCGTTACTCTTTAGGAACCTGGCTCCTCGCTCCAGCGAGGGACACCTGCAGAGATGCCCTCGGTCCTTCACTTCTATGTCCGTCCCTCTGGCCATGAGACGGCCGCCTCTGGACACACCCAGAGGAAGCTTCGAGGGAAATTGCCGGAGCTGCAGGCCATCAAGACCGAGCTGTGCTACAATGTGAACTGGACAGGTTGGGCCAAGTACGGGATTCTTGGGGTGGAGGTGGGGGGGGTGGTCCACCTGGCCAAGGGCTGTGTCTCAAGGTGTCCTTGCCCACGGTCTCTCCCTGCAGCGGAGTCCCTCCCAAGCGCCGAGGAGAGAAAGAAGCTCATGTGGCTTTTTGGCTGTCCCATGTCACCGGGTGACGTTGCCCAGGAATCCTGGCTCCGTTCTGACTCCAGCGACCTGCTGCTGGAGGTGGGGCCCAGGCAAGTGTCCCCGCCCAGGGCAGTCCCTTCCGTGTGCTCAGGCAGACACGCTGCCCGCCGCCCCCTCTGCTTCCATTCCTCTCCTCCCTCCACTCGTGATCCTTGGCGGATCTGTTCTTCCTTCGCTCCGTCCTACATCCTGCCCCGAAAGCCATGTACACGCCTTCCCCGTCTGGGAAGATGTTTCCAAAGCCTGAGCCAGCTACCAGACGTGTTCTGGAAGCAAGACAGATTGCATTGTGAGAAGTAGAAATCAAAGCATTTTGTGCCAGAAGGACAGGTGTGGTTTGATTCGAGTGACCTTCAGATGCCGGTTTCGGGGTGCCCAGGTGTGAGGCTGGAGGCCAGTTTGGGGGCGGGGGGAGGCGAGAGGTTGCGGCACAGTGGGGCGGGCAGGATCCGGCTGCTAATCTGGGGCTTCGGCGTCCTAACCATCCGGCCCCCTCCTCAGGCTGAACTTCTCCACCCCGGCCTCTACCAACATCGTGTCCGTGTGCGGGGCTGCGGGGCTGGGGGCTGTGGACCGCGTGGAGACTACCCGTCGCTACCTGCTCTCGGTGAGGCCGTGGGCCGCAGATACAGAGATGAGGCCCTGAACTTTATGGAGATAGTGGGAGAAATGGGGAGGGGCTCTTGGCCTTGGTCCTGTCCCGTCTGCAAGTTGCTCACGGCTTGAGGCTACCTGGCGGAGGGCTGAACGGGACAGAAGTCCAGCCTGTGCACCCCTTACGTGAACTCATGCCTGGAAGGGGCATGTCGTTCTAATCAGAACATGGGCACCACGGAGATGAGCAGTGGGCTGGCCCTGCGTGACTCCGAGGAGCGGGGCACGCCACTCTTCAGCTCTCCAGCCCCTGCCCTGTGCGTGCGTCTCCGCCCCTAGTTTGCCGAGCCCCCATCAGCCGAGATGAAGGCCCTGGCCCTGGCCACGCTGCATGACCGGATGACGGAGCAGCACCTCCCCCGGCCCATCCAGAGCTTCTCGCTTCCGAGCGTTTCAGCACTGCCCAGCGGCCAGATCGACATCCTGGCGGAGGGCCGGCGCGCCTTGGAGAGAGCCAACCAGGAGCTAGGTGAGCAGGGGTGCCCGGGAGGAAGGCCCAGGTGAGGCCGGTCGGGATGCCGGCGCCTGTGACAGTGGGGACCTGCGCCCCACCGTCCGCTCTTCCCGGGGTTGCCTCTTAGGCCTGGCCCTAGACTCCTGGGACCTGGATTTCTACACCAGACGTTTCCAGGAGCTAAAGCGGAATCCCAGCACCGTGGAGGCCTTCGACTTGGCTCAGTCCAATAGGTAGGAAGGAATGGGGGCCATTCTGATGTCTGAGCCCGGGGAGGTTGGAAGGGGAGGGCGCGGGGGAGTCCCCGAGTCTGTGTGGGGGCCCGGGCTCCACATCCGTGCAGTCGTCTACGTTCAGATCTTGACCTCCTGTTCAGTAGGGGTCTGAACAGCCCGCGGCGGAAGAATGTTTGAGGATTGTGGCTTTTTGGAGTCTGTTTTGACCTGTTATCTAAGTGACAGCTGGCCGCACAGTAACAAGCGTGACGCTGGTGAGAAGAGCCGGCGTGGTGTGCGGTGTGCCGAGTGACCCGTGTTTCTGCTCCCCACCCCTGTCACCCCTGCAGCGAGCACAGCCGACACTGGTTCTTCAAGGGCCAGCTCCACGTGGACGGGCAGGCGGTGGCCCACTCCCTGTTTGAGGCCATCATGAGCACCCAGGCGTCCTCGAACCCCAACAACATCCTCAAGTTCTGTGACAACAGCAGGTGGGCTGGGTCCCAGGCTGGGGTGGCTTCAGCTCCGGGAGAGGGGAGGCCCCAGGCCTTCCTGGGGTAAGCGCAAACCCCAGGAAGGAAGCAAGGTCCAGAACCGGTGTGTCCACAGCGCAATCCAGGGGAAGGAAGTCCGATTCCTGCGGCCCGAGGACCCCACGCGACCGAGCTGCTTCAGGCAACAGCGAACACTGAGGCATGTTGTCTTCACGGCGGAGACCCATAACTTCCCCACAGGTGAGCTGGGTCCTGGGGACAGGTGGGTGAGATCGGAGGGTAGCCTAACAGATAGGCTGGTGGTCCTGAGTTTTAATGGGGTGGTTGGGGCAGGGTGTATCTCTGGTACCCACACCTCTCCCCCGTCTCTTCACAGGAGTGGCCCCCTTCAGCGGGGCAACCACAGGCACAGGGGGCCGGATCCGAGATGTCCAGTGCACGGGCCGGGGGGCCCACGTGGTGGCTGGCACCGCCGGCTACTGCTTTGGAAACCTGCACATCCCAGGTCCTGCCTCTTTGCTCACTACCGTCGCTTCCCTGTCCCGGCAGGAGCACCCCTCTCTCTGAAGGCCATCCCGGGTGCCTTTTCCTGGGAGGCAGGGCTGCAGTGTAGCTGGCTTTGCACCAAGAGTGGCCGTGAGGACTACAGGCCAAGGAAGACCCAGGCGCCCAGATAGGCTTTGCAGAACTCCAACGTTCTTTCTTTTTTTTTTTTTTTTTAAGTTTATTTATTTATTGAGAGAGCGATCAAGCATGAGCAGGGGAGAGACAGAGACAGAGAGAGAGAAAGAGAATCTTAAGCAGTCCCCGCGCAGTCAGCACAGAGCCCAACTCGGGGCTCTCGGAATCCTGATTGAGCTGAAACCAAGAGTCGGCTGCTTACCCAGCTGAGCCACCCAGGCGCCTCTTGCAATTTTCTTTATAAACTAGCATCTGCCCAGCAAGGAAACATGATATTGGGTCAGTCTTATGATCGCCACCTGCCCCCGAAGTCTAATTCCTTAGAGAGCTCTGAGAACTCTGATCCCAAGACTCAGAAGAAAGGCCAGTGTGGGAGGTGGGGCGCAAGATCGGTGCTTTCTCGCAGGCTCTAAGCCTCCTTGAAATAGAACTTCCTGAAGTGGGACATTCTGCCCGTACGGTTGGCTGTCTGTCTGCTGTCTTACAGTCCGGCCAACCTTCCCCTTTCCTTCCAGGTTATAGTCTGCCCTGGGAGGACCCCAACTCCCAGTATCCTGAGAACTTGGCCCGACCCCTAGAGGTCGCCATCGAGGCCAGTAATGGGGCTTCCGATTACGGCAACAAGTTCGGGGAGCCAGTGCTGGCAGGTAAGGCTGTGGGGGGTAACGGACACCTGGTACCAGAGGTGGGGTGGGGTGTATGACCGAGTGAGTGCTGGGGGTGGGGGTGGGGGTGGGGACTGACTTCCCTCCGCCCCCACTCCCCGTGGTGTCCTCGCTTCAGGCTTCGCCCGCTCCTTGGGCCTCCAGCTCCCAGATGGCCAGCGGCGTGAGTGGATCAAGCCCATCATGTTCAGTGGGGGCATCGGTTCCATGGAAGCTGAGCATGTGCGGAAGGAGCCCCCAGAGCCAGGTAAGAGCCTGCCCCTCCTCCACGTGCAGCCGGCCTTGTCCCAGCACCCGGTAGCTGTACGAGGGGTGTTTAGAGGCTACTCTGGGGTTCGTTTCTGTTTACTTACTGTTTATTTATATGCATGCACACACGTGTATATACACACAAGTTTTTGTTTAATTCTCAAGTTAATCGACCTACCCTGTAGCCTTGGCGTCAGGAGTAGAATCCAGTGGTTCGTCACTTACATACAACACCCAGTGCTCATCCCAAGTGGCCTCCTCAGCGCCCATCCCCCTCTCCCCCCATCAACCCTCAGTTCTCTGTATTTAAGAGTCTCTTATTTAGAACCTATTTTTCCTTCCCTTCCCCTGTGATCAAGGGGTTTGTTTTTAATCTCCTGGCTCACGTACGGGTTTTCCAGGCAGGACAGGGCTTTATGCCCAGGGCCGCCCTCTTTATGTGTTGCCCGTTTCCTTCTGCATGACAGGGACCTGCCCTGCGAAGTCCAGGCAAACAGTGCTGTGGCCTGGGGGGTGGGGGGGTGGGGGAGGGTTATCTGCTCGCTCAGTTCAGGTGGGCAGACATTTGTCAGGTCCCGTCCTGCGCCAGGTCGTGTGGTACAATCAAGATAAGAGCCAGCTCCCACTTGTTGAATAGGTGAGCCAGTCACATGGTCCAGTATTTAAGAGGCAAAAAAGGTTATACAGCAAGAGGTGTCCTTCCCTGACCTCCAGCCACCTAATTTCCCTCCCCAGAGGTAACTTGTTAACCAGGTACTCCTGTAACTTATCTAAGGTATTTCCCGCCTATGTAAATAGACCTGGGGCGCCTGGGTGGCTCAGTTGGTTAAGCATCTGACTCTCTGATTTGGGCCCAGGTTATGTTCTTACAGTTGGTGAGATTGAGCCCTGCGTCAGGCTCCATGCTGTGGACCCTGCTTGGGATTTCCTCTCTCTGTCTCTCTCTCTGCCCCTCCACCACTCACGTGTGCTAAAAAGAAAGAACTTGTTTAAGAAAATAGACCTATATGGGGCCACGAGGGTGGCTCAGGTGACACAGAATCCGACGCAGGCTCCAGGTTCTGAGCTTTCAGCGCAGAGCCCGATGCGGGGATCAAACCCATGAACTGTGAGATCATGACCTGAGCTGAAGTCGGACGCTTAACTGACTGAGCCCCCCAGGTGCCCCTGTTTGTCCCTTTTTAAATTGGGGTGTTTTTTTGTGTGTGTAGTTACAAGAGTTTTGTATATTCTGGGTCATTTGCAACTGTATCATGTTCTGTGGGTTGTCTTTTTTTTTTTTTTAATGTTTTATTTGTTTCTGAGAGAGACAGCATGAGCAGGGGAGGGTCAGAGAGAGAGGGAGACACAGAATCTGAAACAGGCTCCAGGCTCTGAGCTGTCAGCACAGAGCTGGACGTGTGGCTCGAACCCCCAAACCATGAGATCATGAACTGAGCTGAAGCCGGACCTTTAACCGACTGAGCCACCTAGGCGCCCCCTGTGGGTTGTTTTTCTACCTCACGCTGTTTTATGAAGCACAAATGTTTTTAATTTTGGTGAAATCTGGTTTACCTATTTCTTCTTTGGCTGCTGTGGTTTTGATGTTGTGGCAAGAAATCATTGTCTAAGCCAAAGTCCTAAAGATTTACAGCTGTGTTTTCTTGTAATATTTTTATAGCTTTTAGCTCTCAGTTTAAGTTTCTGATACATTGCGAGTGAATTTTTGTATATGGTGTGAGGTAGGGGTTTAACTTCTCCCTCTTACATGTGGATATCTCATTATCCTAACGCCATGCTTTGAAAAGACTATTCCTATCTTCTTGGATTGTCCTGGGACTCTTGTCAAAAATCATTTGGCCAGGGGGCCACCGGGAGGCTCAGTGGGTTAAGCGTCCGACCTCGGCTCAGGTCATGATCTTGTGTGGTTTGTGGGTTCGAGCCCTGCGTCAGGCTCTGTGGTGACAGCTCAGAGCCTGGAGCCTGCGTTGGAGTCTGTGTCTCCCTCTCTGCACCTTCCCTGGTCAGACTCTCTCTCTCCAAAACTAAATATTTTTTTAAAAAAATCTTCAAAGAAAGGTCAACTGTGTTTTCTCTCTTTGGCAATATGTGGATAATTCTGCAGTGTTCAATTTTGTATGTAGGTGACTTTGTGCCTATGTGAATACATCCAGAGTGGGAATTCCTCCAACTGTATTTACCCGAAGAATACTTGAATTTGTAACACTGATCTCTCTCCTGGTCCATGCACTTCCCTGTATCCTTAACTTACTCGTGCTGATGCTTGCGTCGGATTCCCCCATATCCGGACTCTGTCTTCCTTCCCGTCAGGCATGGACGTTGTAAAGGTTGGGGGTCCTGTCTACAGGATCGGAGTGGGCGGCGGAGCCGCCTCATCTGTGCAGGTGAGGGGACATTGTGGGGCCCTGTGCACAGGGGGACGTGAGCCCCCAGACCCCCCTCGCCTGAGCTCTCCCATGTGCTCCCCCAGGTGCAGGGAGACAATTCCAGTGACCTGGACTTTGGGGCTGTGCAGCGGGGAGACCCGGAGATGGAGCAAAAGATGAACCGTGTGATCCGGGCGTGTGTGGAGGCCGCCAGGGGGAACCCCATCTGCAGCCTCCATGACCAGGGTGCCGGCGGCAATGGTGAGGGAAGGGGTTGGGACGGGTCTCGGCCCCCCTGGGCTCTTGCCAGATTGGACTCAGAGGGGCATCGAGGACCTGCGGCTGGCCACCCAGCCCTACCCCCGGTACCTGCTGGAGGGGCTCAGCTTTGCCCCGGGGTGGCTGGCCATGAGGGTGCGGCAGCGATCCATTCCGGACACAGCATCGGGCTCCCTGGACCCTGGCCACTGCCCTCTGTCTGCCGGGTGCCGACCGCGGCCACATCACCGCCTCTCCCACGCACTCTGTCACCAGGCAACGTCCTGAAGGAGCTGAGTGACCCAGCTGGAGCCGTCATTTA
>NW_027533258.1:9444995-9452185 GCF_008692635.1 Crocuta crocuta | reverse complement strand
ACCATCTTCTAGCAGGATGTGAGAGTGGGGAGTACCCACCAACCTCTTCCTTCCCGTCTCCCCCGTGGATGCAGCTCGGTGACCCGACCCTAAATGCCCTGGAAATCTGGGGGGCCGAGTACCAGGAGTCAAATGCGCTTCTGCTGAGGCCCAGGGACCGAGACTTCCTCAGTCGCGTCAGCGCCCGGGAGCGCTGCCCAGTCTGTTTTGTGGGCACCATCACCGGGGACAGGAGGGTGAGTGGCCCCGGGGCGACAGAGGCCACCGTGTGGGTGGGCGCGGAGCTGCATGGGGATGGGCTGGAGGAGGGAGGAGGAGGGTGGGAGTCGGTGGCCTACGGACTGGGAAATAGCAGGGGCAGGCACTCGAGGGGACGCCAAGCCGAGGGTGGAATGCGCACTTCGCCGCTTTCCGGAAGCGGCCCCTGCTGGGCTTCCAGGCCTCACAGCCTCTGGGCGGCGTTCCGTGCTCTGCAGATTGTGCTGGTGGATGACCGGGACCACCCCGTGGGAAGAAATGGCGAGGGGGATGCCCCCTCGCCCCCCACCCCTGTGGACCTGGAGCTGGATTGGGTGCTGGGCAAGATGCCTCGGAAGGTGCGTGGGGGCGGGGGGGAGGGCTGGTCAGATGCCCCCCTCAGTCGTGCCCCCGGGTGCTCACACCCCTGCTGCCTTCTGTGTCGTAGGAGTTCTTCCTCCAGCGGAGCGTCCCCCTGCTGCGGTCCCTGGCCTTGCCCCCGGGGCTGAGTGTGCGCCTGGCTCTGGAGCACGTCCTGCGGCTGCCCGCCGTGGCCAGCAAGCGCTACCTCACCAACAAGGTCCTCCCTGCGCCCCCTGCTCTGCCCCTCGGGCCCTGTACGCTTCCCCCTGCTCGCCGCCCCGGCCTCCCACTCATGGGGATTGCCGAGGGAGTGCGCGACAGGCCCAGGGGAGAAGTGGCGGGTCCCCCACCCTGATGGCCTGGTGCCGCCCGCGCCACGGCCCCCCTGTCCCCTGGCTTCTTGCCGACCCCGCCTGGTTCCACAGGTGGACCGCTCCGTGGGCGGCCTGGTGGCCCAGCAGCAGTGCGTCGGGCCCCTGCAGACCCCTCTGGCCGACGTGGCGGTTGTGGCATTGAGTCACCAGGAGCTCGTAGGGGCTGCCACGGCTCTAGGAGAGCAGCCGGTCAAAAGCCTGCTGGACCCCACGGTTGCCGCCCGGCTGGCTGTGGCCGAGGCCCTCACCAACCTGGTGTTCGCTCTGGTCACCGACCTCCGGGTGAGTCCCCTGCAGTTTCCGCCCTGGGGCCGCAGGCCTCTGGGACGCACCTGCGCCCGCTGCTCGCCTTTCCCTCTTGCCCTTCCGTGCCCGTGACCTCCCGGCCCCTGTGCCCCCGGCCCGGTCCCTGCAGGCCCTCGCTCCCTAACGCCCGCTGTCCACCGCTCCCAGGATGTGAAGTGCAGCGGGAACTGGATGTGGGCAGCCAAGCTCCCGGGGGAGGGCGCGGCTCTGGCCGACGCCTGCGTGGCCATGGTGGCGGTGATGGCGGCCCTGGGTGTGGCGGTGGACGGCGGCAAGGACTCCCTCAGCATGGCCGCCCGTGTTGGCTCCGAGACCGTGCGGGCCCCTGGTATGGTCTAGGGGGCCCGGGGAGAGCGGGGCAGGGCCTGCGGGCCATGACTGGCACCTCGTTCTATCACTCTTTGCCCGGCAGGGTCGCTGGTCATCTCGGCCTATGCCGTCTGCCCAGACATCACAGCCACCGTGACCCCGGACCTCAAGCATCCTGGAGGGAGAGGTACATGTGGATGGTTCCCCTCCTTACTGCGTCGTGTGTTCGGGTGTCTGTGCGTCTGTCTGCATGCCGGAACTTTGGCGCTCCTGAGCGCAATGGGGAGTCCTGAGCCGCTCGCCTCCCTCACCCCTTCCCTGTCTCCCCAGGCCGGCTGCTGTACGTGCCCCTGAGCCCCGGGCAGCACCGGCTGGGGGGGACAGCTCTGGCCCAGTGCTTCTCGCAGCTTGGCGAGCAGCCTCCGGACCTGGACGTTCCCGAGAACTTGGTGCGTGCCTTCCGCGTCACGCAGGGGCTGCTGGAGGGTGAGTGAGGCCCTGCAGGAGATGGCGCCTGTGGCGAACGTGTGGCAGGCCTTCCCCAGCCGAGCCAGCAAGGCCGGGACAAGAGGGATGCACTGTCCTCTCTCCGGCTCTCACACGTGGCCTGCTGTGCGAGGGCACGGGGCCGTGGGGTTTGGGCCCTGAGCTGGCTGAACATTTTCCACCTTTTTCCAGAGCGTCTCCTCTGCTCAGGCCATGATGTCAGTGACGGGGGTCTCATCACCTGCCTGCTAGAGATGGCCTTTGCTGGGAATTGTGGGATAGAGGTGGACGTGCCTGCCCCTGGGGTCGATGGTAAGGAGCTGGGGATCGAGACTCGGGCCTGGGCTGCCTGCAGGGTGGTTCCCATAGACCTCGTGCCCTGTGGGAAAATGGAGCGTCCCCAACCCCATTCCCCGAGTCCTTCGCCGTCTTCTCTGACCATCGAGCTGGGTGGCTTCTCCATCTGAGGCCTCCCCCCACCCCGATCCCTGCCTGCACTCTCTCTGCCCTTAGCCGTTCCCCCTCCTTGCACCACTGCATCCCCCCTCACGCCCCATCTGTTCTCCCAGTGCTGCCTGCGCTGTTCGCCGAGGAGCCAGGCCTGGTGCTGGAGGTGCGGGAGCCGGACCTGGCCCGAGTGCTGGACCGCTTCCGGGACGCCGGCCTCCGCTGCCTGGAGCTGGGCCCCACGGGCGATGCCGGGCCCCACGCCCTGGTGAGGGGGCGAGCAGCGCCCAGCCTGTTCGCCTGCGCTGGCCTGGAGGGCGGGGGAGGGCCAGGTTGGACATCTTGCTCTTGACCGTGATAGACTGGCTTCTGCGCATAGGTGCGGGTGTCCGTCAACGGGGCTGTGGTTCTTGAGGGACCAGTCGGGCAGCTGCGAGCCCTCTGGGAGGAGACGAGTTTCCAGCTGGACCGGCTACAGGCAGAGCCGCGCTGTGTGGCCGAGGAAGAGCAGGGGCTCAGGGAGCGCATGGGGCCCACCTACTGCCTGCCCCCAGGCTTCCCCAGCGCTGGCGTGCCCCTCGAGCCTGGTGAGGGAGCGTGGGCCGAGGCCTGGGCTGGGGCGGGGCGGGCCCCCCTGCCCTGGAGTCGGGTCTGGAGGGGTGGCGGTGGGGAAGGAGCCCTCCGGCTCAGAGACCCTCCTTCTTCACCCCCCAAGGTGGTCCCATTCCCCGGGTTGCCATCTTGCGAGAGGAGGGCAGTAACGGAGACCGCGAGATGGCGGACGCTTTCCACCTGGCCGGGTTTGAGGTGAGCGGGGTGGATGGCGGGGCTGGGGCTGGGCCTCGGGCTGGTTGTCCTGAACCTTCCCTCCCCATCCCGGCAGGTGTGGGATGTGACCATGCAGGACCTCTGCTCTGGGGCGATCGGGCTGGACACGTTCCGGGGTGTGGCCTTTGTGGGAGGCTTCAGCTATGCGGATGTCCTGGGCTCTGCCAAAGGTGGGTGTCAGGCTTCTGCCCAGGGCCTCCCCCGCCCATTCCGGGAGAGGTGCCTTAGCTTCCTTCCTGACCGAGAATCGGCCTCTCGCCTCCGCCAGGCCGGGGAGGGTGCTCGCATTCATTCTGGGCCAGCGGCCAGCGGAAGGGCCGTGGCGAACTTACGTGAGGTGTGCGAGAGCTGGGTGGCACGGGGTGGTACATGACTCAACTGGAGGGTACTCAGTACTCGACACCAGCAGATTGTGCTGTTAGAAAGCTGTGGTTCAGTGTGGCCAGGTCTTTGTTTTTCAAGAGAAGCCAAAAATCCAGATTTTTTTGTGCAAAGTCTTCATATTTTTTTAATATTTGTATTTGAGAGAGACAGAGAATATGAGTGGTAGAGAGGCAGAGAGAGAAAGAAAGTCCCAAGCAGCCCCCATGCTGTCAGCGCAGGCCCGACGCACAGGGCCTGACGCGGGGCTTGAACTCACAAACCATGACGTCATGACCTGAGCCAAAGTCAAGAGTCGGAAGCCCAACTGACTGAGCCACCCAAGCACTCCTATACGAGATCTTATTTCAAAGTAGGCCCCAGGCTCTGAGCTGTCAGCACAGCTTGACACTGAGCTCGCGAACCCATGAACCATGAGATCGTGACCTGAGCTGAAGTTGGATGCTTAAAGGACTGAGCCACTCAGGCGCCCCACAGAATCTTATATTCAAATGTTAGGCAGTAAAAAAAAACCAATGTTGCACAGGCCCTGGTGTCCAGGCAGGAAACTTATGGGCCATCTCTAGCCCAGCACTTGGCAACACCTGATTTAAGCGGATAAACCTTTTTCTACCCCTTGGATTTGCCCTGAGCTGTGTGCTTGCGTGCGTGCGTGCGTGTTTTGGGTGCCAGGGTCGGCGGAGGGGGGTGGTTAATTGTGGCTGTAACCGTTCATGCTAGAACAGAAAAGTAGCCATTCGCGCCCGTTCCTGGTCCCTCCCTGACTTGTGTGTCCCCTGCTAGGGTGGGCAGCGGCTGTGACCTTCCACCCGCTGGCCCGTGCCGAGCTGACGCGCTTCCGGAAGCGGCCCGACACCTTCAGCCTGGGCGTATGTAACGGCTGTCAGTTGCTGGCCCTGCTGGGCTGGGTGGGTGGCAGCCCCAGCGAGGGGGCCGAGGGGACAGGCCCAGAGCCCCAGCCGGCCCAGCCCGGCCTCCTGCTGCGCCACAACCTGTCCGGGCGCTTCGAGTCCCGCTGGGCCAGCGTGCGGGTGGGGCCTGGGCCGGCCCTGATGCTGCGNTCAGCCTCCGGAAGGCAGGGGAGGGTCTGGCGGGGGTGGGGGTTGTGGGGGGCCGCACTGGGCAGCTGCGCTCTGACTTCCCTCCTCCCCCGCTGCAGGTTACATGGCGTTTTCTTCTCCGGAGCTCCAAGCCCAGATTGAGGCCCGGGGCTTGGCCCCGCTGCACTGGGCAGACGACGACGGGAAACCCACAGAACGGTATCCCCTGAACCCCAACGGGTCCCCAGGGGGCGTGGCTGGCGTCTGCTCTGCGGACGGCCGCCACCTGGCCCTGATGCCTCACCCGGAGCGGGCTGTGAGGCCTTGGCAGTGGGCGTGGCGGCCTCCTCCCTTTGACACTCTGACCGCCTCCCCCTGGCTCCAGCTCTTCGTCAACGCCCGAAACTGGACCCGGGATGGAGGCTGCGGAGCAGGCCAGTGGGGGGTGGGGGGGTAGCTCCCCTGTGCACTCTGGGCTCGCGGGTCTGCTCTCCCCATCCTCCCCTTCAGAAGCACCGCATGTCACCGGGACAGACAGGGACCAAGATGCCAAAAAAAACCTCAGCTACTGTTACTCCTCCGCCCGCTTTCGCCTTCGTTGTTGGATATGTTCTTCTCTGACGTCATTTGCTCTTTGCAGGCCCGGCAAGCAGTGTGTGGTTCGGAGGCAGAGGCCCGCGAGGACAGTTAGGGTGGCGGCGGGGGGATGATCACGTCGTGTCTCGTGCCATCCTCCGGGCTCGGGGATGTTTTATGTGCCCCTTCCCCATAATTGGGGCTTTGGGGCTGGGGGTGTACCAGAGCACCCAAGTCAGGGCCTCAGTGTTCTCAGCAGAAAGCAGCTTTCTGGATTTCTCTTTTCAAAATGTAGTGCCGGGGCACCTGGGGGGGCTCAGTCGGTTCAGCGTCCGACTTCGGCTCAGGTCACAATCTCACAGTCCGTGAGTAGTTTGAGCCCCGCGTCAGGCTCCGTGCCTACAGCTCAGAGCCTGGAGCCTGCTTCGGATTCTGTCTCCCTCTCTCTCTGCCCCTCCCCACTCACTCTCTTTTTTAAAAAGAAGTAAAACGTTAAAATGTGCTGTGTGGTGTAAGCAGTTGTTTCCAGAAGTTTCTGCAAAACCGTGTCTTTGGCTGCGTGGTAGGACTGCCCGGGTGCAGGCCTCTGGCATCCGCATCTGCTTCTAGATTTAGCAGCTCATTTCCTGACAGAAGTGGTCGGCACCTGCTTGCCTAGGATTGAGCCTCGCATCCAGTCACTGAGTCGTTCACTCCGGTGGTTAGCCACAGTGCCAAGCACCGTCACTGCCCCCAGGGCTTTTATGTTATGAATGGAATTTAAAATCCTAGCTACAGGCGCACTTGGGTGGCTCCATCGGCTTGGGTTCGTTCGTCTCAGGTCAGGATCTCACGGTTTGGGAGTCAGAATCCCTAGTCCAGCACAGAGCCTGGTTCAGATCCTCTCCCTCCCTCCCTGCCCTTCCCTCTCTAAAAAATAAATATTTAAAAATAAAACTATAGCCATATACGGCACCTGCCAGGAGCTAAGCTAGGAATTAAGCGTGTGTTTGGCATTTTAAATGTATCTAAACTATGTCTCATAGGAATTCAGCAAGATACCTGAGAGGGCCCCCTCTTTGTTTTTGGGGGTTTTGTTTTGGTTTTGCAAAGGAAGAATTAAGGTTAAATAAATAGCCTAGGGTCACACAGCTTGTAAGGGCGGAGCCAAGAGGCAGTGCTTGCTGCTGCTGGTGGCCTGCAGTCACTTGCTGGAGGTGGCCGGACCCAGAGTAAGGCTGACCACGGTCCATCGCCTCCTTTGCTTACGAAAGTGTGTGCAGAGGTCACTTCCCCAGGACTTGGGCCGCTGGAATGCGTTTGCCCCCTGGAGAGTTCGACATCTCGATTAAGGAAACTTCCCCAAGGGGCGCCTGGGTGGTTCAGTAGGTTAAGCGTCTGACTCTTGATTTCAACTCGGGTCATGATCTCACGGTTCGTGGGTTCAAGCCCCCGCGTCGGGCTCCGAGCTGACAGTGGGGAGCCTACTTGGGATTCTGTCTCTCTGCCCCTTCCCCATTGGTACTTTCTTTCAAAATAAGAGAAGAGAAGGGGCACCTGGGTTGCTCAGTTAAGCATGGGACTTCAGCTCAGGTCATGATCTCAAGGTTCATGGGCTGGAGCCTGCTTTGGATTCTGTCTCTCTCTCTCTCTCTCTCTCTCTCTCTCTCTCTGCCTCTGCCCCTCCCCCACTCATGCTATCTCTCCTTCTCAAAAATAAACATTAAAAAACCCTTTTTTCAATAAAAAGGAGACTGATGAAACAATGTTAAGTTATGGCTATGAAGAAAATAAGCATTTCCGGCCTTTTCCTTATTGCTTTGTAAATTGGCCTGCCCTGAGCAGCAGGGGGGGGGGGGGGGTG
>NW_027533258.1:9443359-9444885 GCF_008692635.1 Crocuta crocuta | reverse complement strand
ACGCGGGGGGGGGGGGGGGGCTAGTAAGGGTCACTTCTGGCTTTTGATTATTCCTCCCTGATGATGGGAAACTATAAGAACCATAGATATAGATAGATATACGTATATAAGAAACCAATAGGCCCCAAATGGTATTGCTTAGGTCTAGTCCCCAAAAGGGAGCTTAATATTAATCTCATTGCATTGTTGACCTCCCCCCAAAATGTGGTCCTAACCGGTCAGCAATTTTCTGATGGGTGCCAGGGAGCAGGCCACACGGGCCTCCATCTTCAAAGGAAGCCATTGTCTGCGTGAGAAGGCTCCCTTTCTGTTCTTCCCTGTAAGGGAAAGTGTCCTTGCCAAGGAACAATCCATTTCTTTCACTCGTCACTTTCTTGCCCCCACCCTCCTCCATCTGTACAGCGCCTGGGGACCCCCCCTCTACTCACTAGATGGGCCGCTGCCCGATTTAGGAATCATCTAATAAAGCCAATTGAATCTTCAAATGTAACTCGGTTGATTTTTTTTAAGTTTATTTGAGAGAGGGCTGTTTTTTTTTTTTTTTAACAATATCTTTTAAATTTATGGATGATCTCAAATGCACAATTTGGGGGCCGATACACCGAGACTTAGACGTCAAGTTTACTTAGCACTTGATACAAAAGCAGGCTGTGGTCGAGAAACTCGTGTGTCCGCAGACGGAGAGGTTTCCCATGTGGATCACCCCGGCCAAGCGAAACCTACCCTCGGCCACTGCAGAGACCGAGTCCCTGCTGCTTCTCAGCCTGGTGTCTGCTGGCGCTTGACCCAGCTCCTGCCTCTGCCCACCCCCCTTGCACAGACCTTCTAGCAAACTCCAACAGACAACTTGTTCTCTGCCCCTCGTTTTCTCCACAGGAAATGAGCAATTCCAAAAGCCACTCCGCACCCCTTCCAAGTGGTGGCTTTCATTCTGACGCTTCATACGCCTCCCGGGGAGTTGGAGTTTGGGTCCTCCCTGCGCCCCTTCCAGAGTGTTCTCCACACCCTTTGAAGAACGTCTTGCCCTGTTTTAGGCTCATGCCATTCTGCTGTATCACCTTCACCCCTAGTTTGTGTTCCTCTGGCTTCCCCATCATTCTGGAAGAGATGAGATGGCTAGCTGTTCCCCAATATG
Source organism: Crocuta crocuta (assembly GCF_008692635.1). Taxonomy (NCBI): domain Eukaryota; kingdom Metazoa; phylum Chordata; class Mammalia; order Carnivora; family Hyaenidae; genus Crocuta; species Crocuta crocuta. Next base: position 9,443,750 of record NW_027533258.1, on the reverse strand, counting down.
TGGCTCCCCCTCTAGAAACAGAACCCTCAAGTATTTTAGCAGGGGGGTGGGTGTCGGCTCAAAATAAAGATGACCTCTCCTAGCTGCCCTTAGCATGTGTGACTGCATTCTGAGCAATGGGAAAGAAACCCGTGTATACAACTTCCAAGTGTTCTTAAAGGAAGGGCATATGCTTCTCTTTAGCTATTCTCACCCGCTGTCTGGATCAAAAGTGTGATGGCCAGAACTCCAGTGCCCAGCACCGCATCGGCCCATGAGGTAGCTTTCGGAATTGGCGTCATATGCAGCAGAGTGACAAGATAGGAGACTGGGCCTCGACAATGAAGGCTACATATGAGCCCTGGATGTCTTTTTTTTTTTTTTTTTTTTTTTTTTTTTTTTTTTTTTTTTT
>NW_027533258.1:9421285-9443343 GCF_008692635.1 Crocuta crocuta | reverse complement strand
GTTTTTTTTTTTTTTTTTTTTTTTTTTTTTTTTACTTATTTATTTTGAGAGAGAGAGCAGGGGAGGGCCAGAGACAGAGACAGAGGATCTGAAGCAGGCTCTGCGCTGACAGCGGAGAGCCAGATGCAGGGCTCGAACTCATGAACCGTGAGATCAAGACCTGAGGTGAAACCAAGAGGCGGATGCTTAACCGACTGAGCCACCCAGTGCTCCAAGTCCTAGATGTCATATTTCTGTCTTGCTTAGCCCTGTTTATAGCCAAATCTTATCCTATGCATGCTTCCTAATTCCCCCTCTTCCTCCAAGCCCATTGGTTCCTGGTTCACAGTCTTGCTGTCCACCTCAGTCCCATCGGTTATTCTGGATTCATGTCAATGGCCATTTCTCCAATGGCTTCCTCCATTCCACCTTGGCCAACCTTGAGTTTCATCATCACCCAGGTCTGCTGCACCTCTACACTTGCTTACTCAAGCTCCCTACCTCTGACCATAGCGTCCCTTCCTCATATCTTGTTTCTTTTCTTGTTTTTTAATGTTTATTTTGAGAGAGAGAGAGAGAGAGAGAGCAAGCCGGGGAGGGGTGGAGAGAGAGGGAGAGAGAAATCCCAAGCAGGCACTGTGCTGTCTGTCAGCACAGAGCCCTACTGACGCGGGGCTCGAACCCACGAACCGCCAGATCATGACCTGAGCCGAAGTCGGAAGCTTAACCACCTGAGGCACCCAAGCGCCCCATCCATTTTCCCAGTTTAACACCTGCCTGGCAGCCAACAGGACCCAGGGGCGGGCAAACCTATTTCCCCACCACCCGCTGTATTCGAGATGCTGGGGTGTAAATCAAAGAAATTTCAGCCTGTCATTGGACATGTGCGGGCAACACACAGCCAGCGGGTGGAGGCCCAGGTACCTGCTGGGGTGAGGCCTTGGGTTGGAGCCCTGTCTCCGGCTCTGGGAAGGACCTTCCTGTGTGAGCAGCCCACTGGGAGTCATTCTCCCACCCCACCCAGAAGGCGTGGGCGTGTGCGGCTTTGTCTGCCCTGTGGCCACAGGATGGGGTCAAGGGTGTGAAACAGCCCTATTCCATCTCTCATGCAGGGAAAGAGGTCAGGGCCTCCTATAGGACACACACATCAAGTATCTTTTAGGGGAGGCTCAGGGCACCCGGGAGCTCTCCGCAGGGAATGCGGCCCAAGCTTTGGGGCTCAGGGAGGGATTCCCAGGAGCGGCTGAGGCCTGAGGACCAGCCGCTTATTACAGGGAAGGTGGGGGCCCGGGGGCGCACTCAACTGGCAAAGCCTCACCGGCCAGCACGACGGTGATGTAAGAACTTGAACGAAGGTCAGTGTCCGAAATATTAAGTGGGAGGGAGGACAGGCATGGGGAAAGATCTAACAAGCATGGCAGGGAATCTGGACTTTTTCTAAAGAGCAACGGGGAATCTCTAGAAGGGGGTCTGTGTAGAGGAGAGCCAGGACCACGACTTGGGCTGCAGGGGAGGAAGACAGAGGGGGGTGGGGTGGGGGGTGGGGTCTGGTGAGAAGGCGCTGCACTCTCCAGGCAGGAAATGCTGGCCCGGAATTGGAGGTGGAGAGAAATGGAAGGCTTCCGGGGACACAAGAAGGCAGGAATCGCCAGGAATTGGATGGGAGGGGAGGGGAGAGAGCGGGGGGGTCAATGGTGGAGCCCAGACTCCTTGCCTGGACCACCAGCTCCATGATATTCTCATTAACGGAGGTAGGAACATGGGGGAAGGCACACACTTGGGACCAAGATGCTGTGCTGTGCTCAGGAGGCATCCAGCAGGCGGTCAGGAGACCTCTGGCCTGGAGGGAAAGATCTGGGAGGCCTGGGGGTACGTACGGCTAAGGTTATCTAGGAGGACCTGGTAACTCACTCTGAGGCTGTGTGCCACGCGCTAGCTCCGGGCAGAGGGTCCTCAGGAAGAAATGCCACTGAGCTCTGGCACATGGTGCTGTCGCCTCTGCTTGAGTGGCTGTGGACAATCCAGTGACAAGGAGGAATGGCAGAATCACAGGCACCCGTGCTCCACCTTTGGGAACCGGAAGAAGGGAAGCACCAGCGCCCCTCTCTCCTCCTTGCCCCGTAACCAAACTTTTCAATGCCGGTGCCCTGCAGCCATTCTTCTCGGCCAGGCCTCCATCTTGGATTCTGACCTTCAAGCTTCCTCCACCTGGGGTCACCCAGGTCATGGCTTCCCTTGCTTATTGCTTTCCTGGTGTCATGTCTTCCTCTCCCGTCTCTACCAGCTCAGCACAGACCCTCGTCACCTTGAACTTGGGTAATTACACTGACCTCTTATACTATGTCACCCCAACTGGGACCCAGTTGGTCCCATACCAACTGGAGGTGGCATCGGGTGCTACACGTTATAGGCTGTTTTCTACAAGGCCACCCTCACTTCATTTTTTTTTTAAATATTTTTATTTATTTCTAGGAGAGAGAGAGAGAGACAGCGTGAGCAGGGGAGGGTCAGAGAGAGAGGGAGACACAGACTCTGAAACAGGCTCCAGGCTCCGAGCTGGCAGTCAGCACAGAGCCCGACGCGGGGCTCGAACCCACGAACCGCGAGATCATGACCTAAGTGAAAGTCGGACGTTTAACCAACTAAGCCACCCAGGTGCCCCTAGGCCACCCTCACTTCAGATGCCAACTATAAATCTCATGAGTCCCCAACTCACCCACATTTCTGGCCAAGTGGCTATAAACTCCAGGCTTCCTGCAATGCCCACAGGTTCGATAATTCACTGGAATGAGTCGCAGAATTCAGGGAAGTGCTCTACTTATGATTGCTGTTTCACTGGAAGGTTCTGGAAGGGTCCTCGAAACAGAGCTTCTAAGCCCGTTCCCCCCAGGAGACAAGGTGTGTCACCCTCTTGACACATTGGTATGTTTACCACCCAAGAACATCTCCCTGAGCCTCAGTGTCCAGAGTTTTCACTGGGGCTTGGGGTTTGACTGAGTTGATATCAAGTGGGCTCAGACATGGTTGGTCTCTACAGTGTGGCCTATGCTCATCCTGATTCTTACCTGTGCATAAACCATGTAGTCATCCCATTGGTGTAAATTAGCAGGGCCTGTTATGAGTAACCAGGAACCCTGTCACTTGGAAAATCCTAAGGACTTAGTTTCCCTCTTAGGAACCAAGAAAGAAGGCCAGTCAAGTTCTTTACCATATAACATTTCTTGATTGGTCTTTTTTTTTTTTAATTTTTTAATGTTTTATTTATTTTTGACAGAGAGAGAGAGAGACAGCGTGAGCAGGGGAGGGGCAGAGAGAGAGGGAGACACAGAATCTGAAGCAGAATCTGAGCTAGCTGTCAGCACAGAGCCCGTCGCGGGCCTCGAACCCACCAACCGTGAGACCATGACCTGAGCTGAAGTCGGACGCTTTACCAACTGAGCCACCCAGGCGCCCCTCTGGATTGGCCTTAACTGGTAAATAACCACTAATTTATCTTGAGCAATATCCATTCAACAAATATTTATGGACCAGGCCTGCAACAACTGGGTGGGAAGCTAAAGGTAAAAGATGGGTATGGATGGGGTGCCTGGGTGGCTCAGTCGGTTAAGCATCCGACTCTTGGTTTCGGCTCAGGCCATGATCTCACAGTTTGTGGGTTTGAGCCCCATGTGGGCCTCTACACGGCGTGGGATTCTTTCTCTCCCTCTGCTCCTCTCCCCTGCTTGTGTTTTCTCTCTCTCTCTCTCTCAAAAAAAAAGATGGGTACGCTCCCTGACTGTCTGGTGCTTAGAAGCTACTGGGGGTTAGAGCATTATGACACAGTGGGGGCAGGGAGATACAAGAGCTCTCCAAAGGATCAGTGAACCCTGACAGTGAGTGAGCCATTGTCTAAGAAAGGGAGAAAGAAAGTTCTAGGTGGGGGGCACATGTATAAAAACACAGAGGCATCAAGAAGGGTGACTCAGTCTGGGGGCTGAAGGAAGGGCAGAGTACCTTGCAAATAGAGCATGAGAGGAGAAGGGGGAGATACGAGGCTGGAAAGTTCCGTGGGGGGTTCTGGGTGACAGCTATAGAATCATCCCCCGTACAAGGATACATGGTCTTCCTCAAACACGATCTTCATGATGGCAGACCTTTGGGGAGAAATCTACCATGGCTACCACTGCCTGCCCCAGGACCCTGGCATCTCTCCGAAGCAGTTTCAACTGTGACGTGGGCACTAATGTCTATTATGTTACAGGATGGAAATGGTTTGCCCTAGGTCTCTCGCTCAGCTGGAGCTGAGGTTTCAGCTTCACAGCTGGGTTTCTTTCTTTTCCTTTTTTTTTTTTTTATTTTTCATCTTTAAAAGTTTTATTTATTTAAGTAAAGTCTCCACCCAATGCACTGGCTCAGTTGGTTAAGCATCTGACTCTTATTTTTTCAATGTGTATTCTTCTTTTTTTTTTTTTTTGAAGGAGAGAGAGAGAGTATGAGTGGGGAAGAGGTAGAGAGAAAGAGGGAGACACAGAATTTGAAGCAGGCTCCAGGCTCTGAGCTGTCAGCATAGAGCCAGATGCGGGGCTCGATCTCACGATCTATAAGATCATGGCCTGAGCCGAAGTCGGACGCCTAACCAACCGAGCCACCCAGGTGCCCTAAGCATCTGACTCTTGATCTCAGCTCAGGTTGTGATCTCACGGTTAGTGGGATGGAGCCCTGAGCTGGGCTCTGCACTGACAATGAGCCTGCTTGGGATTCTCTCTCTCCCATTCTCTCTGCCCTTCCTCCGCTTGCAAGCACTCTCTCCCTCTCTCTCTCTCAAAATAAATAAACTTTAAAAAAATCTGGGTTCTTAGCTGATTATTATACTTAAATAGTTTCATTTCCTTTAGTCCTATGTATTTTACCTTATGAATCTGAAAACATTTTTCTGAGTAGGGGTCCAGGGGCCTCACCAAACAGCCAAGGGGATGCACGGTAGAAAAAAAAAAAGGTAAAAAACCCGCGCTTAACAGAAATATATATGTTGCCCTCTCTTCCCAAAATTGATGTTGGACTTTGGGTATTGAGTCATCTCTCTGGCCTAAGTCCATCACTTCCAATCCCTGGTGCTCTCAAAGGTGCTCTGAGACACCTGTCCCCAAAGAAAACAGCTGTATCAAGTGCATGCAGAGACTCAAATAAGGGAACATCCTAGTGGTAAGGAGTCCATCAGTCTATTTCAACCAGTGAGCTGAGAGCCGGACAAACCCTCACACGCCCCCCTCCCTGAGAAAAAAGGCTTGGGCCACCTGGGTCTACTGTGATTTGTCCCATGGTACCCATCCTCCTAGCGACGGCCAGCTGGACCAGGGATTTCACTCGGGTCTGGCTGGTGGCCAGGGAGGTGGCCAAGCAGGAGAGTTTGCCGAATAGGTACTTTCTGGTTGGATGACCCAATTAGTTTCTGTCTCTTGGGATACTAGACTTGAACATACAAGGAGGTCAGCAGTTGGGAGGGCCAGAAGTGACAGACACAGACAGAGGTAGACGGTGAGACAGGGAAATGAAATCCGAGGGGGAACTTGCCAAGTTAGGGTGGGCTTCCACCCTAGAGGGGGTCTGGCCCGGTGCCTGTGTCACTTCATGAAGGTCCGTCTGCTTCTTACCACTTGGAAGAGCGGACCTAGCCCGAGTCCCTAGAGGACTGTGGCAAGCTGGGGTCCCGGGCTTCACACGAGGCTCACAGCACAGCATGACTTATGTCATGCTAGCGACCCAAAGCGAGGAAGAGGGGACTTCCTCCTCAGTCTACTTGGTTCTGTATGACCTCCTCCTGGCTCAGTAGGCCCCCACCCCTTGCGCCCTGTTAACTTCTTTGTCCTTGAAATCCCCTTTCCAAGGGTCCCCTATCTGCCCGATTGCCCACAAAGCAGCTAGAGCTGGTACTGCCCGGGTGGGGTTGGGCTACGGGGGTGGGGGAGGTGGCAGGTGGGCAGAAATGGGGACGGAGGCACCCAGAAGACTGCCACTCCCCATCTGAGAAAGGCCACAGGGAGCAGACCTCGGGGATCGGGCCCCCGTGGTTTCCCTTGCCCAGGCTCCTTCTCTCCCTCTGGGGTCTCTTAACACTGCCCTCCTCTCTAGAATTCCTCGTGGATCAAACCTAGTCCACTCTTTGCCCAGACGCAGATCCAGAGATGCTGCTACGTCCACAGCTCCTTTAATCCCAATGTGTTAGAGACGAGGACATGAGGCTGAGAAGCCTGATGCTAGCGGTCAGAAGAGAACAGTCCAAGCTCCTTAGGCTGCTCTATAAAAACCCTGCACAAGGCCAACTCTCCAGCGTCCCTCTTCACAGCTCCCTGCCCCGCTCCTCACTGCCTTGCACCCTTGCGAATCTACTATGCTGGCCTCTCCCAAAACATGCCCTTTCATCTCCAAGTCTTGGCTCCTGATGTTCGCCTGGCTAAAATACCCCTAGGACATCCCGGTGAATTTTGGGTCAACCTTTACGACTCAAAGTGTACTCCACGGTTCCTTGGTGAGGGAGGGAGCCTGTCCTAATTGCTTCTGTTATCTCCAGCTTTGGTAAGGGGCCAAAAATTAGGTGTCCCCTGGCCCCAGTGTCACGAAATTATTAGGGTCCATAGTACAGTCCCACTTCGAACCCCGTGGGTGCGGCTTACTGAATCACTTAACAAGACATAACGGGTCTCCTATGTTCTAAACACTCTGCCCCGTGCTGGGCATCAAACGTGAATGGAGACACGAGCCGGCAGGATATCACTGAGCAGAAACTTTAAGAACATTCTAAAAATCTATAAAACAGAAACAACAGAGGGTTTAATCCGTGTTTTCCTCCAGGTGCGTGTCGGGGCGGCCACCCTCCCCACACACACACCCTCCCACCTTCTCAAGGCAAGATTTGAGAGGGATTAAGTATATAATCCTCAGGTTGAGTCTCGCTTCCAGGATGCCATGAGGCCTGAAACCTAACCAGGCCCCACACCTGGCCCCACTGTACCCCTAATTCCCCGCATCCGGGAATTAGCGGTCTGGTTTGCAGCTAGCTGCCATCAAAGGGCCCCAAGAAGGGAGTTGCGAGACGCCATCCAGACGCCGGGCCCGTGCACGCGCAAGGGGCCCTATCGAGGGTCTCAGGCGACAGTCTTAGCAGGTGCGACCCTTTTAGACAGAAGAGACTGGAGGGCGCGAGCTAGGGAGCACGCGGGCGTCACGGAGCCACAACCCAGGTCTGAGCTCTCCCCAGAGCCCGAGGGCCCGCCCCGCGCCCGGGGTAGAGCGTAGCTTCCGGGATCCGCCCCGCGGGGGTGTCGCCCCCAAGGCACAGGCGCCGATTGGCCAACGCGGTCGAGGGGCGGGGCCAACGCTAAGGGAGGCGGGGCTAAGGTGGCCCGGAGAGGGCGGGGGCCGCAGCGAAACGCCGGGAGGGGAAGCGGCGGGGCCGCACGTGGGTCTTTTCTGCATCTCTTTAATGCCCGGACCTAGTCCCTGGCGCATGGAGCCCACGCGAGACTATCCGCTGTTTGGGGGCGCCTTCTCCGCCACTCTCCCTCCCGGGGCCATCGATGTGAGGTGAGAAGCCGCGGGCACCGCTGCCCGACAGGGTGGGATGCGGGGAGCAGCGGCGGTCAACCCGGGGGTCTGGCTCGCCTCTCTCCCAGCGACCTCCGGCCGGTCCCGAACAATCAGGAAGTCTTTTGCCATCGCGAGACCGACCAGAGCCTGATCGTGGAACTTCTGGAGCTGCAGGCCCACGTGCAGGGAGAGGAGGCTGCGCGGTGAGGGAGGTGGCGCCCGCGCGGCTGGCCAATGGGAGGGCCGGAGCTGGAGGAGTGGGCGGGGCCTGCGGCTGGACGGTTAATCAGGGCAATGAGAACAACAAGGGCAACACCTTATCACCGGAAGGGAGTCGAGCTCAAAGGACTCAAAGATGCTGGGGGGGGGAAGCGGTGAGAGATGTCCCTGCCTGACCCTGCTCTCCCTAGTCTAGATACCACTTTGAGGACGTTGGCTGGGTGCAGGAGGCTAGGGCTATGCAAGTGGAGACTGTGCAGCCCCTCTTTTTGGAGAATCTGGCCCTGAGGGGCTTCTGTCAAGAAGCTTGGGTCCTCTCTGGCAAACAGCAGGTGGCTAAGGAAAACCAGCAGGTGAGGACAGGGGACTGTGAGATTCCTGGAGGGGTGAAGGGCGTGGCCCCGACGCGGGAGGGGGTGGGGGGAGGAGTCAGGTAAGCATCCTGACACTGATCCCTTTAGGTAGCAAAGGACGTGACTGTGCACCAGGCCTTGCTGCGGCTGCCCCAGTACGCGACTGATCTCCTGCTCACCTTCAGTCAGCCCCCGTAAGGAGGACAGATAGGACACGAGACTCATGACTGGGTGTCCAGGAGGATCTGCTGGGAGGGACGGAGCAGGGAGACGGGCTGCTGGGGTCCTCCAAGAAAGAGGGAGAGGGCTAGAGGTTTGGGGTCCTCCGGGGAACAGGAGGTGGGAACTTCCAACCCCGAGGCCTGGATGACCTTCTCTCTCCATCTGTTCCCCCACCCTCAAGCCCTGACAACAGGTCATCTCTTAGCCCTGAAAATCTGCCACTTCCGCCCTGGAGCCTGGGTGACTTTGAACAGCTGGTGACCAGTCTGACCCTTCACGATCCTGACATCTTTGGTCCCCAGTAAAGATCCTGGAATCTTGCGTGAAGCTGCCGAGACACACGGGGCCCCTTTCTGCAAGGGGAATGGGGGGGGGGGTTGGAGATAGTCCCCTTGTTCCTTCCCTGTGCATTAACATAAGACACCTCCTGTCTGCAGCAATAAACTTGCTTTATACCTAAGATCATCTCTGTGCTGTGACATCTGACAACACACCTGGGGTCCCCCCCCCCCGGTTCCCTTTGATCTTGGAGTGGGGAGTGTAAAGTTTGTGCATAGGATCAGAAGGGACCTAAGGGCACCCAAATAAAAGGAGGAAATACTTTGGAGTGACTGGTTCAGCCCTGAGAGAGGGGTGTGAAGTTGTCGGGGAAGACGGGTAGGGAAGGGTTAAAGAAAGTGACACCCAAGAAAGAGAGGGAAACTATCCCTTGTAGTGATTCAACCCTGAGAAGACAGATAGGGAGTGGAGCTGGCTGTCGCCCTGGGACGGATGAAAAGATCAGCTGGTCAGGAGTCACCAGGGCACAGTAGTGAAGCTAAGGAGCGCTGATCTGGTGGTGTGGGAAGGAGTGGCTGTCGTTATTTGGTGTACGTGTAGTAGAGGGTGCGTAACTGGTCCCAGAAGAAGAGGGAAAGGATGGTGTGCGGGCCAAGGCGGAAGTAGGAGGCACCTATACCCTTGTACATGCCAAAAATGCCCTCTGTCCGAGCGGTCTGCATCAGAGCATCCAGAATTCCCCGGTACATGAGGCCCTGAGAGCAGGTTGGAGAGGGAGGGAGAGCACAGGGAAGGGGTCGGTCAGAGCCCGCCAGGGGCCTCATCTCAGCAGGCCGTGTTTCCGGCTCTCCCACCCGCCCCCTGACTCCCCCTGCCTGCAGCCACTCCCGAGCTCTCCCTTACCTTGCCCTGGGCATCTGTGGGCTGGTTGTAGAGCCTCGTGCTGGCTACATCAAACGGCGTCATGGCCAGGACCACCGCGATGCCACTCACCATGGCGGCCACCAGAGCCACCTTCCAGCTCTGGGGAGGAAATATCTAAGGGTGGAGGGAGGAAGAGTTTTATCAGCCAGTTGTTCAAGCCCTAGGAAAGGACAGGGCCCGCCCTGGGGACACAGCAGAGAGCTGGTCGCTTGCTCAGGGAGCTCCCACGCCACCAGTTACAATTCAGTGCGATGACGCTTGGAAGGAGGAAGGGCTGAACGTCTGAGGACTCAGAGACACCTTCTGCGAGGTAAGCCACAAGAGGACTATGCGAAGGGCGTCAAGAGTCAGTGAGCCCCCAGCCTCCTGCCGTTCTCTCGTTCCCTCACCCTGAACGTTAGCACTGTCCCCTCTGGGTGGGGGTGGGGGGGGTCCTTCAGCTTGCCCTCCCCCCTCCCCGCATCCCCGGGGTGACCCCACCCCTTTCCCGGGCAGTACCTCCCACTGAGTGATGAGGTCCTTGGTGGATGAGAAGGTGCACAGCTGGGTGGAGGAACCGATGGCAACTCGGGGCAGGCCGCCCAGGGCCCCACGCCACAACCCCACCAGACCATGTTTCTGGCCAATCTCGCTTAGCGCCTGAAACATGCCCTGGGAGGGGGAAGACCATGGGCGCGGGCTTCAGTCCCCCAGCATCAGGGCCTGCCACCTAACGCTGCCAAGGACGGGTCCTCAAGAGGGACCCAGTGTGTGGACGGCCAGTTCCGTGTGGACTTAAGAGCCGGCATGTGGCCCCCCTTCAGGTGACTACCACTCCCCATCGTTCCTTTCCTCGTCGCAAGGGAGGGCAAGGGAGGGATGTGAGCAGGTCAGGAGAATGGGAGGGGAGAAACGGGTGCAGAAGACATAAATTGGGGACCATGTGGCAACGAGGGTGTAGGCGGGCTCCAGGGACGCAGTGGGGCTGAACTGATGGACCAGGCANGGTTGGAGAACCCTCACCTGGTGCTTGTACTGGTGCCCTACCGCAATTTCCGAGGCTGCCTGTGCCTGCAGGTGTGTCTTCACCTGGGGACGAGAGAATATCACAGCCTCCGGCCCCGGGGCCACCCTCCCACCCCAAAGACCCAAATGCCTGACCCCCTCGCACTTCCTAGGGGTGTTGGGCAAGGAATATCCTTTCAATCTGGTAATTATTGTTGTTTCCTCTTCAAGAATTGGTCATGAGACTCCGTGTCCCTTGGCTCCCGTCCCAGGGGATGGATCTCTTAGCAAAGCAAGACACCCCACCCCCTCTACATCCTCCTTCCCTTGGGGAGGTAGGGTGGGGGGTGGGGAGGCTGGAGAATGGCAACATTTCCTAAGACTGTTCGGCCTCTCATGGCAGCTCCTATTCCCAGACTGGACCTCTGGCCACCGCCGTGACCGGGCTGCCCATCAAACTCCGGGGCGGGTTGTGAGGGGTCATCCGTAAAACTCGCTCTCTGGCCTCCAAACCTCATGGGGGCATGTGGAGGCTGATTTTTGGAGGGGTCACTGTCCCTGAATCTCATACCCTGAGAGCAAGACCAGACTGCCTCTCTTCCAGAACGGACTGCCTCCCAGCATCTTTCAGGAGGAGCCCTCAGCAAGGCCTAATCCCAGCAACAGGCAGCTGTGTGACCTTGAGGTGGTCACTTCCCCTCTCTGGGCCTCAGGCTATTGACCCTGCTCCTATCCAGAAAACTCGAAGGGGAACACTGTGGGATTCTAATTCTGTGATGCCCAGGACTTTCCCTGATCGCGACACCCGCTATTGTGTGTGGCTTAAATTCCCCATCATCCCCCACGCGAACCCACTTCCAATCTCAGTATTAGCTTGTGAAGGCCCAGCCCCCGCCCTACACCACGTGTCTGCCTTGGGCTCCAGGCATGACCCTCCTTCTCACCATGTAGATGGGGCTTCCCAAGTAGGCTCCCATGACCCCAGCCAGGGCCCCAGCTGCCGCGCTTCGGGGACGGCTGAGGGTGCCTTCGGCAGTGTGCAGGTAGCCCCCAGCCTCAGCCAGCCCGTAGGTGCCCAACCGGATGCCATTCATCAGGAACTGGTATAAGAGGGCGGGGGCCAGTCCCTTCTGCAAGGCAGCCAGGCCGTCCACCTTGCCGATGGTGATGAAGGCATGGAAGACGTTTCGGTAGTGCCGCTGGTAGGTGCCGGGGGCCTGCAATTCTCCCTGAAGCTGCATCCTGGTCTTTACCACTTCCAGGGGGTTGGTGAACACACAGGCCCCGCAGGCTGCCAGGCCGCTCATTAAGAAGTCCATGGTGGGGTAGCAGTAACAGGAAGTGGCTCAGGGGTAAGAAAGTAAAAAAAGAGCTTCAGAGACGGGGGGTCAGAAGCCAGGCGGAGGGCCTCAGTCTTAGCAGTCCGGGCTGCGGGAGCTAGGAACTGAGAGGTCTGGAGTCGAGACTGTTAAGGTCAAATGTCAAGAGGTCAAGGGTTAGCTGGACTTTGGGAGTCAGGAGCTGGCAGAGAGAGAAGAAAAAGGAGTTTAGGAGAGACTGGGGAGAAGGTTACGGCAGGGCTCTGTCGGTCAAGGATCTGAGGTCAAGGAAGGGCGGACGGTCAGGACGATGGCAAGTGCGATGGTGAGGATGGTCGGCTACGCGGCCCGGGAGCAGGGGTGGGAGATGCGGGTTCGGGAGATGGGAGCCGGGAGGCAGGAAAAAGGAAAACAGCAGGTTACGGAGGAAAAGGATCCGGGAGAAGATCGGTGGCGTCCGGGGAAGGCAACGGGATCGACGTGTATCGGGGAAGCCAGTCGGGACTCCAGCCCGGGATGAGCGTNGGCCAATGGGAGGTGCCCTGGGCGGCCCGGCCCCCGGAATCCGGGGAAGAGGCTGTTGGCATTAACTCTCCCCACGCCGGCGCCGGCGCCGCGGACCGGGCGCTCCGGGAGGGGCGTCCGCGGAGCGGGGCTTGAATCTCCCGCGGGCGGGAGAGGCTGGACGCGGGGGTCCTGGGCTGGAAGGTTTGGGGCTGCTCCTCTCGCGGGCCAGGGGCGCCCCTCCCTTCGCCTTCTGCCCGGGTCTGTGCCAAACTGTGGATCCGCTCCCTGCTGGGCTCCGGCGCCCAGGTGAGCCCGGAGGCCGCGGCGCCGCCCGCAGGTGCGGATGGGGGAACACACCTGCTGGACCGGATGGGTCTCCTGAGGCCGAGGAGAGTATTCGCAGGCTCCAGAGCCGGGGTGTGGCTGGCTGCGCGCCCCGAAGATTGGCGTGGGAGCGCAGCGACAGCCCTGAGCTCTCGATCCTCGCGGCAATCCAGGGAAGGGCGGGCAGGGCAGGGCAGGGCAAGGCTGGGGTTTAGCTCCCCGGGCTTAGGTGTACACGGTCAGCTAGTGGTGGGAGAGCCCGGGATCCTGGACTCCTGTCCTTGCTCACGAGTCTGCTAACCGTTCATCACGGGAGAACTGGGAAGAGAGACTGGGTTAGCTAGCAGCCCTGGGAAGGGATGGAAGGAGAAACGGTTTGGGAGAAAGAAGGCAGGTGGGGGGTGTCATCTGGGGAGGGGGAGGAGGCAGAGGCCGCCTGCCTGCGTGTGAGGCAGCCACCAGATTTAGACTCGGTGCCTCTGGAGTTCCAGTTTGGGTCTTCTTGCTCACCAGCTGGATGACCGTAGGCAGGTTACTTAACACGTCAGACCTTCCTCTGTAAACAGAAATGGTAATTATCTTTTGCACTAACCTGAAAGTGCTGGATCTGTACTAAGTGCTCAGTTATCAGGTTTCCAGAAAGAAACGCCACGCGCTTGTCAGACCCCTGTGCCCTGAGCTGTGGTTCCGCCGCTGGGCATGTCCCTCCCTCCTCCTCTTGGTGATTCCTAAAACCATTCCTCACCTTGACCTTTATTTCTCCTGACACTTGAAGCTTTTTCAAGTTCTCCACCCCCAGGCGTTTCCAACGGCTGCATTTACCCACGTATTTACCCACATTTCTCGTTTTAATTAACAATTGTTTACTGACACCTTCGCCTCCCTCGGAGTTCTCGGATCCCCCCCCCCTTCTGAGTCATCTGTATCTGGCCATTGTACTGCTATCTCATTGAGCAGTTAGGAGGGGTGGAGTGTAAAGTAGAGCTGATAATGGGGCTTATCAGGAGGGGCTCTGGAAATTTCCAAGGAGTGCTCTTAGATTTCCCCACCTGGTGGACGGGATGAGAATTAATCATTATTTTCATCCTGGAGTTTACACTGTTAGACCNGGTTAGAGGTGGGGGAAGTGGCTTAACAGTTGCTTGAAGAACATGTTTGACCGTTCTAATCACGATGTCAATTAAAGATTTACGTCTCAGGGGCTTGCTGCAGCCAGGAGGAGCTAGGTTGCTCAACCCCTCACCTTTCACCCGAATAGAGTTTGCGATCAAACAATGGTTGGTATGTCTTCATTTGCAAGCCCCTCACCTTTTGGCTCAAGGGGAGTTTTACCACACCAGTGGTTCTCAAAGTGTGGTCCCTGGAGCAGCAGCACCTGGGAATTTACTAGAAATGCAGATTCTCTAGTCTTGCCTTAAGACCTCCCGCACCAGGAACTCGGGAGGTGAAAACTATTTGTTTCCACAGCGCTCTCGTTATTCTGGTGTGTGCTGAAGTTTTGGAACCATTAGTTTAGTTTTTTTGTCTTTAATATCTAGATACCCTAGAGATAGACTACTTTAAAAAAAAATTTTTTTTAATGTTTTATTTTTGAGAGAGAGAGAGAGAGACAGAGCATGCACGGGGGAGGGACAGAGAGAGAAAGAGACACAGAATCTGAAGCAGGCTCCAAGCTGTCGGCACAGAGCCCTGTGCGGGGCTCGAACTCAGGAACTGTGAGATCATGACTTGAGCCAACATCGGATGCCTAACCGACAGACCCACCCAGGCGCCCCTATAGTACTATTTTTAAAAATAGCTTAATTTGGGGGTGCCTGGGTGGCTCAGTCAGTCAAGCATCCGACTCTTGGTTTCAGCTCAGGTCATGATCTCAAGATTCGTGAGTTCGAGCCCCACACAGGGCTCTGTGCTGACAGCTCGGAGCCTGGAGCCTGCTTCAGATTCTGTGTCTCCCTGTCTCTCTGCCCCTCCCCTGCTCACACTCTGTCTCTCTCTCAAAAAAGGAATAAACATTTAAAAAATTTTTAATAGCTTAAATTTTAGAGGTTTTAAGTTTACAGAAAAGGTGTAAAAGTTGTAAAGATACTGTGAGAATTCCCATGTTACCTTCATCCAGTTTCCCTTGTTATTAACATCTTGCAGTAATATGATATATTGTTATAATGAATGAGCTGATATTGATGCATTATTATTAATTAGAATCCGTATTTTACTCCCGTTTTCTTCATTTTTGCTTAAACTTCTTTTTCCATCCCAGGATCCCGTGCAGGGCACCTACCACATTACGTTTAATTGTCATATTTTCTTAGGCTCTAAGAAGGCTCTGTCTTAGCCGTGACAGTTTCTCGGACTCTCCTTGTTTTTGATGACCTTCACAGTGTTGAGGACTCCTGGTTTAGGGATTTTATAGAATGTCCCTCTGCATTTCATGATTGACTGAGGGCTTTTTGTCTCATGATTTTTTTTTCTCGTGATTGAACTGAGGTCATGGGTTTTTGGGGAAGAAGACCACAGAGGTAAATGCCATTTATCACATCATATCAAGCAAGTAGATGCATACTGTCAAAGTGGTTTGTCACTGTTGGTGTTGATCTTGATCACCTGAATCAGGTAGCATTTGTCAAGGTTCTCCTTAGCGAAGCTATTGTTTTTTCCTCCTTTACAAACTGTACTCTTTGGAGGGAAGCCACTATACACAGCCCACACTTAAGGAATAAAGAGTTAGGGGGTTCCTGGGTGGCTCAGTCTGTTAAGCGTCCAGTTTTGGCTCAGGTCATGATCTCATGGTTCGTGGGTTTGAGCCCCATGTCAGGCTCTGTGCTGACAGCTCAGAGCCTAGCCTGTTTCAGATTCTGTGTCTCCCTCTCTCTGACCCTCCCCTGCTCACGCTGTTTCTCTTCTCTCTCTCTCTCAGAAATAAATAAAACATTAAAAACATTTTTTTTAAAAAAGGATGGAGAGTTAGGAGAGTTAGGCTCTGCCTCCTTGAGGGAGAAGAATCTACAAAATTTATTTGGAATTAATGCATAGGAGATTTGCCTTCCTCATTTATTTATCTAGTCAACTATTGATTTCTATCGGTACGGACCCATGGGTATTTAATTCCATGTACTTTATTTTGTTGCTCAAATTGTTCTAGCTTTTAGCCTTGGGAGCTCTTTCTTTCACAGACCATGCTTTTTGCGTTGTATCCAAAAACATATCGCCAGAACCAAGGTCACCTAGATTAGCTCCTATATTTTTCTTCTTGAAGTTTTACAGGTTTACATTTTACGTTATAGGTGTGTGGTATTTTTTGAGTCTGAATGATGAAAGTTCTGTGTCTAGATTCATTTTTTTTTAAATTTATGTTTATTTTTCAGAGAGACAAGTGTGAGCAGGGGAGGGGCAGGCAGAGGGAGATACAGAATCCGAAGCAGGCTCTTGCTCCGAGCTGTCAGCACAGAGCCTGATGTGGGACTTGAACTCATGAACTGTGAGATCATGACCGGTGCCAGGAACATTTATTGAGAAGACTATCCTTTCTCCATCGAGTTGCTCTTTTCGTAAACATCAGTTGAATATATCTGTGTGGGTCTATTTTGGGGCTCTGTATTCGCTCTTTTATTTTTTTTTAAATTTTTGAGACAGAGAGAGGCAGAGCATGAGCGGGGGAGAGAGAGAGAGGGAGACACAGAATCTGAAACAGGCTCCAGGTTCTGAGCTGCCAGCACAGAACCCGATGTGGGGCTTGAACCCACGAACAGTGAGATCATGACCTGAGCTGAAGCCGGACGCTCAACCGACTGAGCCACCCAGGAGCCCCTGGGGCTCTATTCTCTCCCGTTGATCTTTGTGTCCATTCTTTTGGTAATACCACGACACTGATGGGTTCCCGAGGCAGGCAGGTCCCACACCAGAAGTTTTCAGACTCCACCTGGTGGCAGTTGGACCGAATCCTCTATCCTCACCAAGATCAGAGCCTATCTATCTATACAGGGGCCTATCTTTCTATACAGGGGCACCTGGACAGCTCAGTTGGTGACTGGTTGAACTTTGGCTCAGGTCATGATCTCACAGTTTGTGACTTTGAGCCCCGCAGGAGGCTCTGAGCCTGGAGTGGCCGATCTTTTCCTCACTGCCCACTTCCTGATTCATCTCACACCACAGACAGGATACCCAGCCCTGAGGGTTTTCCATACAGAAAAGGAGGCCCAGGTGTTCTGTACTCTCAGAAGGATTATTACATTTTTTTCGAATTTTTAAAAAAAGTTTTACTTATTTCTGAGAGAGAGAGAGCATCAGCTTGAGCAGGGGAGGGTCAGAGAGAGAGAGATGGAGACACAGAATCCGTAGCAGGCTCCAGGTTCTGGGCTAGCCATCAGCACAGAGCCCTACGCGGGGCTCGAACCCATGAACTGTGTGATCATGACCTCAGCTGAAGTCAGACGCTCAACTGACTGAGCCACCCAGGTGCCCTATGAATGTTTGTTTATTTTTGAGTGAGAGAGAATGAGAGAGCAAGAGAAGAGAGAGAGAGCGAGAGAAAGAGAGCTAGCACAAGCAGGGCAAGGGCAAAGAGAGAGGGTGACACAGCATCTGAAGCAGGCCCCAGGCTCTGAGCTGTCAGCACAAAGCCTGATGCAGAGCTTGAACCCACGGACCATGAGATCCTGACCCAGGCCGAAGTCAGACACTTAACTGACTAAGCCTTCCAGGCACCCCACTCCCAAAAGGATTCTATTGAAGTTCAAGTCTTGGCCCTACCAGACACCAGTCTGACTGAATATTTCTTTCATCGTGAGCTCTTTTCCCCTCTTAAGGGNAAATAAATAAAACATTTAAAAAAAAATTTAAAAAAAAAAAGAACAGGAATTTATTGACTCACATCACTGAAAAGCGCAAACACAGATAGGATTTCAGGCCAGCAGGATCAGGGACTCAGCTCTGTGTCTCTCCGCCTCTCCCTTGTGTTGACTTCTCAGGCGCCCCAGGGAGCAGCCCAAGGCCTGGGCCTCACCAGGTTAGCATCCCCAGGGGAAAGAGAGAGCTTTGGTCATCTTTTTCTATGTAACGAATCAATCCAGACTTAGTGGCTGGACGCACCACCATTTCTTTGCTCAGGAGTCTGTGCATCAAAATTGGGGCTGGGGCGCCTGGGTGGCTCGGTGAGTTAAACGCCCAGCTGAAGTTCAGGCCATGATCTTGCGGTTCATGGGTTTGAGCCCTGCGTCGGGCTCTGTGCTGACAGCTCAGAGCCTGGAGCCTGCTCTGGATTCTGGGTCTCCCTCTGTCTGCCCCTTTCCCACTCATACTCTGTCTCTGTCTCTCTCTTTCGAAAATAAGTAAACTGGGGCTGGAGAATCCAAGATGGCCTTAAAACGAGTCCTAAGACCTTGATCCTGGCTGGGGCATCCTGGTTCTCCAAGTGGCTCCTCCCTCCACATGGCCTGTCACCATTCACTAGTCTCACCAACATTTCTGTGCTTGATGGCCGGCTCCTAAGAAAACAAAGCTGAAGCTGCCGGTCCTCTTCAGGCCTAGGCCCCAGACCCCCAGACCTCAAATGGGAAATGGGCACAGTGTTATTCTTTATATTGTTTTGATCAAAGCAAGTCACGGGGCCAGCCCAGGTTGAATTGGAGGGAAACTAAAATCTCTCTCTCTCTCTCTCTAAGTTTATTTATTTTGAGAGAGAGCACACAAGCTGGGGACTGGCAGAGAGAGAGGGAGACAGAATCCCAAGCAGATGCCCCACGGTCAGCACAGATCCTGACATGGGGCTTGAACTCACGACCTTCAAGATCGTGACCTGAGCCGAGATCAAGAGCCGGTTGCTTAACCGACTGAGTCGCCCAGGTGCCGCTAAATTCTTCCTCTTAATGAGAAGAGTGTCAGAGTCACATTGCAAAAGGGAATTTGGGAAGGGACAGCCTGTTGCCTCCATCTTTGGAAAATAACCTACCAGAGAGCCTAGAATGTCTTTTTCAGTGATTGGAGCCCAAGTCCTGCGTGGATTATGCTTTGGCCCTGCGTGTCTCACACGCTCATCCCTGAAGCAGTCTTGGTGGCTAGGGAAGAGCACACGTGTTGACTGGCGGCTCTGGCCCATGCACCCCCCGCCCCCCGGAATGGGCCATGTGGACTAGAGTGATGGTGACTCCTCAAAGGAAAACGAGGTACCGGAAGGTGGGAGTGAGTAAGGAGATGGTCAAAATCATTTCTGTGCGCTCACCTCATCCCCTTCCATGCCTGTTCCGCCCCGTTGGGTTGCCCACCATGTGGCTTCTGCTTGTTCCTCCAGCCTCCTAACCCCCTTTCCATTTCAGCTAAGACTCTCTCCCACAGGTCCCCAGATGGGGCCACCCCCTGCAGTCCCCCGATATGGGCACCCGTGACTTGCCTCTTGGCCTGGCCGACGCCTCCCTGATAGTCAAGAAACAGTCTATGCCTCTGCTCCATGAAGCCTTTCCCAGCCACCAGGTGAGCGACGCGAGAAAGACCGAGGAGGGTTGAGGCTGCCTGATGTGGTGGTAAAGAGATGGGAGATAAAAAAAAAACAAAAACAAACAAAAACCAAACCCTGAGGACCCCTCTGCCCTTCCAGAAAAGAATCTCCAAGCAAAATCAAAACCAATCCCATCGAAACTCCTAGGGTTACTTTGTTAATCACACTAGATGTTCCTGCTTTGTGACCTTGGAGGAAAGAGAAAGAGGTTCTTTCCCAGGGAGGCTGTCCCTGCTTGGGTGAGTCGCGCATTCCTGGGCCATTCTCTGTGGCCAGAGGATTGATCAAGNGGAGTTGGGGAGGGGGGGGAAGCATTTCCTAGGAGACTTACTGTTCTTACCAAGGTGGTAAAACCTCCTTGATGCAATATCATGTTCTAGGAAAAGCTGTGAGTGACAAAGACCATGTGGCAACATGACAAATGGTCATAAATCAAAATGCTAAGGAGAAGAAGGCAGAATAGAGCGCCGAAGCAATGAGGGTGTCCCGGGAATATGGAAAAATAGAAAGCTTTTGCCTTCCGGCGGGGGGGGAGGGGTAGCGCTGTCTTATTACATGAAAAGCCTTCGCCACCTTTGCAAAAGCATTTGTAACAAATATGTTCGTACAAAAATAATCTGGTGGATATCGCACGATACGATTTTCAGGGCTCGGTTTCTTTTCAGAATGAGACGGAGCAAACATATAAATAAACAGATGGTGACTTTTATGGCTCTGAAACGTCGCGTTTTTGTTGGGTTTTTTTTTCGTCCTTGAGGTTGCTTTGAGCAGTGGGGCCCAGAAAGACCTCTTGGCCAGGAATGTTAGAAAATTCTGAGCGCAGTCCTAGGGAGCTTCAGTTTTGGGGAGGAGGAGAAGTCTCTCACCGACAGCCAGGCAGATAGGAGGTCTCTGGGTGCGTCAGTTGGGACAGGGAGAGGCAGAGGGAAAGTCAGGGAGGACAGGTAAGGGCCCAGCGTGGTCCAGTCCACCCCATTCCTCGCCTGCAGGCAGCCGCACTTCTCCTGGGTTCAGATAGTGTCAAGTACCATTCATGTTGCAACTAATAACCAGCACTTGGGGGTTATCTTATTTATTTACTTACTTATTTTTAAAGGTTATTTATTTAGGAGCGTCTGGGTGGCTCAGTCAGTTAAGCGTCCGACTTCGGCTCAGGTCATGATCTCACGGTTCGTGGGTTCGAGCCCCGTGTCGGGCTCTGTGCGGTCGGCTCAGAGCTTGGAGCCTGTTTCAAATTCTGTGTCTCCCTCTGTCTCTGACCCTCCCCTGCTCACGCTGTCGCTGTCTCTCTCTCTCTCTCTCAGAAATAAATAAAACATTAAAAAAATTTTTTTAAAAGTTTATTTGGAGAGAGGGAGAGAGTAAGCAGGGTGAAAGCAGAGAGAGGGAGAATCCCAAGCAGACTCTAACCTCTCAGCAGCACAGAGCCCGATGCAGGGCTCGAACTCACCAACCACAACATCATGATCTGAGCCGAAACCAAGAGTTGGACACTTAACCGACTGAGCCACCAAGGCGCCCCTATTATTTAATTTGTTTTTATTTGAGAGAGAGAA
Organism: Crocuta crocuta; assembly: GCF_008692635.1. Lineage (NCBI taxonomy): Eukaryota > Metazoa > Chordata > Mammalia > Carnivora > Hyaenidae > Crocuta > Crocuta crocuta. Next base: position 9,422,627 of record NW_027533258.1, on the reverse strand, counting down.
AGTGGAGGGGGGAGAGTGGCAGAGGGAGAGAGAGAGAATCTTAAGCTCCATGCTCCACTCAGAGCCCAACGCTGGGATCGATTCCACGACCCTGGCTCAACCAACTGAGCCACCCACGTGCTGTCCCTATTTTTATTTCTTTAAGTAAGCTCTACATCCAACATGGGGCTTGAACTCACAACCCTTAGACCCAGAATTGCACGTTCTACCAACTGAGCCAGCCAGGCGTCCCCGGGGTTATCTTTTTTAATGTTATTTTTGTAAGTGACAAAGTGAATAAGATATTCCCATTTCAGTTAAAAACAAACAAACAAACACAGGGTTCTTTTGGTTACTTATGTGTATTCAGCTTTCTTAATCGGGTCTGTGAAGTACTCTTGGAAAGATTTCCTCTCCCTGAAAGTCCAAAAGGATCTAGAGATTAGGGCTGGGAGGCTGGATTCCTGGTACTGGGGTGTGTGTGTGTGTGTGTGTGTGTGTGTGTGTGTGTGTGTGTAAACAGGTGAGATCAACAAATCGTGGAAATGGTCCATAGGCAAGGAGGGTCAGACCAGCGGACCATGGGAAGAATTCAATTCAAGGTGGTTCAATTCCTAAAATATTAAGCAGACATTATTATATGCCTGGCCGGGTTCCAGAACTTGGGGACAGATACATCAGTGAACAAAACATAAAGGCCCTGCCACCAGCAAGCTTACTTTTTAACACGAGAAGATCATTAACTGCAAACAGAATTTGTCAGTTCGATAGCACACGTTTTGGTACATTACAAGGAATGGCTGCTGGACGGGAGTGGAGCATGAGGTGGCGGCTGGCAGTTTCAGAGTGGTGGGGCAGCCCTCATCAGAAGGTGGTCTCTGAGCAGTGACTTGAAGAGGTGAGGGACTCACCCATGGGGATGTCTTGGGAGGCAGGCTTGCAGGCAGCCAGTGCGGAACCCCCTGGGCAGACAGGAGGGTAGATGGGGTAGCGAGTGCCTGGCTGGTCATTGTGAGAATTTTGCGTTTCGCGCGGAAGAGAAAGGGGGTCAAGCGTTTTATACCAGTTTTCCGGCTTTTCTTTCCAGTGTCTTGTTTGAGTGTGTGTGTGTGTGTGTGTGTGTGTGTGTGTGCGCGCGTGCGTGCAGAGATCTAGAAAGAGCAGCCCCTGGGCATGGGCAGAGGCCCCCCCGATTTCATAACCACCCTCGGATCTTCCTCCCACTAGCCTGAATCCAGGCTAGGCTGGGGCTCGCCCCACCCTCTCTGTTTTCATGGCACACCCCCAGCCCTGGGAACCCAGCTCCTCAAGCACAGAGCAAATTAGAGGTGAGAGGGACCCCTGCCCACCCAGCCCCGGGGCT
>NW_027533258.1:9421011-9421209 GCF_008692635.1 Crocuta crocuta | reverse complement strand
GGGGGTTTGCTGACTGCACCCGCCAATTGACATCAAAGCCTCCCAGTGCGAAAGGGAGAGTCAGGGGCTGGAACCCAGAGAGAGGTGGGCAGAGAAGGGTGACCAGGCAGGGGTCCCAGCAAATGTCACCCCACCTGGAGTAGAGCCCGGTCTCAGGTCTCGGACCTCCAGCCCCCTGGGGCCCTCTCCCCCCACCCC
>NW_027533258.1:9419486-9420244 GCF_008692635.1 Crocuta crocuta | reverse complement strand
GACAGAAGGGCCGGGTGGGGCTGAGGAACTGGCTTCCTCTGTGGAGATCTCAATCTGGGCCCTCAGTTCCCGCCCCAGAAACACAGGAACAGACATTTGGGGACCTGGCTCCACACTCCTCGCTCCAAGGGGTCGGCAGGACAGGCTGAAAATAGAAACAGCTTCCAGAAAGATAAAGGTAAGTTCGGAGTTGGGGGGGGACTGCTGTCGAGTCAGGGTGGGGGTCCCGTGGTGTGACATAAGGGACTGGCTCACACCCAGGGGGACGGCTTAGAAGCTTAAGGGACAGTCTCTCGTGTGTGGTGTGGGACACAGTCACGCATGTCCTGGAGGGACACACGGCCCGTCCGTTGGCTGGTACAGAGGCGTCCAGACGCCCGTGCCCTACCGCCAGCCCGGCCCTGGCCAGCCCATCCTCCATCCTCACCCCAGGCCCCTGCTGCGCCCCCCGTCCACACAGCAAGGCAGCCAGAGCCGGAGCCGGAACACACAAGTACAGAACAGCCCACTCCCCATGCCTGAGTTTCAGCCTTTTCCAGGGACCCTAGGGGGCTCCTGGGTCCATCACATCTTCCAGAACCCTAGTGTGCGCATGTGGAGTGTGCTGTGGTTGGGGGGGTGGGGGTGTCCGGTTGGGAGGAGGATCCGATTCCTGTTTCCTGCCCCTACTCACTCAGCCCTGGGAGGTGACAGAGTGGAGAGGACTGAAGGGTGAGTGCGTCGGGCCCAGTACCTGGGTCCTTGTGAGAGAGAGGCCT
>NW_027533258.1:9418533-9418932 GCF_008692635.1 Crocuta crocuta | reverse complement strand
GGAGCACAGAAGGGGGGGTAAGGGTGGGGAGGAGCCCGCCAGCTGGTGAGGCCACTGCCTGGGCCACCTAAGGAGCTTCCTGCCAGAACACAGAGCCCATTGAGCTGCAAGGCTCACCGTCTCTGGCCCCCAGCCCCCACCCGGCATCCTTTCTCCAGAACCCAATCTGGGGCCTGGAGGGGTCGGACTCTCCCGCCGACTCCAGCGCGCAGTTTGGGGGCACAGCCTGACCCTGCCGCCTTCCCGGTGGAGGAGGTGAAGCCCAGGTTTCGGGCGTCCTGGCCCCACTGGTCCTCACCTTCAGTCCAGTACGGTCTCCCGACCCCCCACCAGGCATCCTGGCAGGACGCAGCCTCTCTGAGCAGACTGGGGGTGGGGGGGACGGCGGGGGCAGGCAGG
>NW_027533258.1:9418252-9418447 GCF_008692635.1 Crocuta crocuta | reverse complement strand
CCCGGGGCCTCCTGGTCTCCTGGGGTCAGAGGCTCCAGGAATCTTGAGGGCAGGAAAAGGAGACTAAAAATAATCCGGAAAGGGAGAGTCCGGAGAGAGGAACTGGGAAATGGGGGGCGGAGGGCGCGCCGGAGCAGGGAAACAGTGATGCATCCCTCGCTGCCCGGGGCCGCGGCGGCGGCGCGCCTGCGCACG
>NW_027533258.1:9417859-9418118 GCF_008692635.1 Crocuta crocuta | reverse complement strand
CGCCCGCGCGGCGCGCAGCCCGCCGCCTGGCCGCACCGAGCGTACGTCCTCCGCACGACGTCGCGCGCGCGCGCGCGCAGGCACGCACAGCTCCGCAGCCGCACGCGTCTGGCCACGCGACCAGTCCAAAGTACCCGGGCCCCCGACCTGGGTCTCCAGCTGGGGGCCCCCCCACGCCCGCCCCGCTGCCCCCTGCGGCCTGATCGTGGCCACAGAAGCCAAAAGACAGAGAGAAATGGAGGCGGGGAGGGTGGGAGGG
>NW_027533258.1:9368516-9417782 GCF_008692635.1 Crocuta crocuta | reverse complement strand
CCCCCTCCCGCCCCGCCCCTGAGATCATGCCCCATTGGCTTGCAGACAGTTTCTGCTGGGAGGCCTCCGTCTATCCGTCTATCGGTCTGTCGGTCTATCCGTCTGTCTGTCCGTGGGGTGGGGGTGGGGGGCCTTCAGGGTCTCTTTCCGCCTCCCTCTTCCTCAGGGGATGACTCCAGAAGAGTACCCCACTCCTTTGAAGAGCCCGGAGGGAGATGTCAGCCCAGTCTCTTCCTGCAGCAACTCCCCCTACCCAGAAGCCCCCTCGGATCATCCGCCCCCGTCCCCCCTCTCGCCCCAGGGCCGCCCAGTCCCCAGGGCCCCACCACAACGGCTCTTCTCCACAGGAAGCTCCCCTCACCTGTGATGTCGCAGCCCCGCTGTGCAACCCCCTCCCCTGGGAGCCCCCCGCCTCGGCCCTCAAGCCCCCTGCCCTTCTGCACCCCTCGGCTTCTAAGGCCAGCCTCGACTCCCAGACTTCCCCAGACTCGCCTTCCAGCACCCCCAGTCCAGTGTCCAGGCGCTCCGTCACCCCGGAACCCGCCCCCCGGTCTCCAGTTCCCCCACCCAAACCCTCGGGGTCACCGCACACTCTGCCCCTGCTCCCCAAGGCTGGGGANATGAGATCATGACCTGAGCCAAAGTCGGAAGTTGGACACTTACCTGACTGAGCCACCCAGGCACCCCAAAGGTTTATTTATTTTTGAGAGACAGAGAGACAGAGCACAAGCTGGGGAGGGCAGGGGGAGGGAGGGGTGGGCAGAGAGAGAGAAAGAGAGAGAGAGAGGGAGACACAGAGTCCGAAGCAGGCTCCAGGCTCTGAGCTGTCAGCACAGAGCCCGACGCGGGGCTCGAACCCACGAACCGTGAGATCATGACCTGAGCTGAAGTCGGTCAGACGCTTAACCCACGGGGCCACTCGGGCGCCCCCAGGGGCTACATTTTTAAAATGGATTTCCTGTTGGGATTTAAAAAATCTGATGTCCATGTTTTCAGGGGGTTTGAAGAGAGTTGGGGGGAGGAGATAGATGCCTGGGGCTGGACCACCAAGTCCCATTGCAGGGCAGGTTAAGGGGAGGGGTGAAGCCCCAGGCAGGGTGGGGCCAGGCCCGCCGCGGCCTTCTCAGGACACCCCTGTCCCTCCAGATGCTGCCCTGGCCTGCCCTCCCTGCTGCCCCTGTATCTGCCACATAGGCCGGCCGGGCCTGGAGCTCCGATGGGCACCTGTGGGGGGCTGTGACGATGGACCCAGGGCCTTCTGCCGAGCCTCCCCGCTGCGGGCCTCCCGCTCGCGCCCTAGCCCTCCGAGCCTCGGTCTCCCCTCCGTGGTCCTTACCTCCTACCGCTCCACTGCCGAGCGCAAACTCTTACCACCCCTAAAAGCCCCCAAACCAGCGTGGGTCAGGCCAGACACCACCGCCTCTGGGGACCTCCCGCAGCCAGATCTCGATCTGCCCTCGGAAGACGGACTCCCGGCAGGTATGGGGCCTCGGGAGCCCGTCTCTGGGCTGGGAAGGGAAGGGCTGGAGGTGGATCTTCGTCAAAGGCGATAAACTCCCACCCATGACCCGCCCTGGGTTTTTCATTCTCCACCAGCTGCTGCTCTGGGCCCACTGGGGCTGTCGATTTTATACGGGCGTCTCCCCGGGGGAGGGGGGGGGGTTGTCCTGGAGGTTTGTTCTCTTGACTCTGGGCTCTCTCTCCAGGGGACAATCCCGATGAAGGTCGTCAGGACACGCCTCCAGCATCTGTGGAGGGCAGGTACCAAACCCCTAGGCCAGGGCAGACTAAGCTTCAGCCCCAGTGAAATCCCACCTTCACGGATGGGGGGTGAAGGACGTCTAGGGCTCCGGAGGCAAGCTGCTCTGTCCCTTACCGGCCGTGTGGCCTCAGACAAATCACTTAATGTTTCGGGGTCACAATGTCCTCATCTGTGGGTGGGCGTAAGCACGCCAGCTACTTCACAGAGTTGTTAAGTGCAATGGTGGTAAGGAGCCCCGCCCACAGCAATTGGTCTCTTTTACTTCTGGGACCTTGCACCTCTATCGCAACTGTCTGTAAATCTGTTGGTCTCCAGGAACGCCACTTCTGTGTTATCCGGGTTTGTTAATAGTTTTATTTTGAGGGATATGTAGAGAGAGGCAGAGAAGGAGACAGAATCCCAAGCAGGCTCCGCGCTGTCGGCACAGATCCCGACTCAGGGCTCGAACCCACGAACCGTGCGATCATGACCTGAGCTGAAATCAAGAGTCAGACGCTTAAGCAACTGAGCCACCCAGGCATCCCTGTTAATCATTTTAAATTCACCTCCCCTGTCAGAGCTAGTGCAGCCCCATTCCCTTATTCAGCATTTGCTGGGATGAATCCTCCTGGGTGTCCCACTTGGGTGAATGGGACAGCGCAGGGAAGTGTGACTTTGGGTTTGCTCATGCTGAAGTTCACTGGGGCCCAGAAAGGACATTGCAGACAACCGTCCGTACATGAGAGACCTGGAGAGAGAGGCTTGGAATGTCTGGTATCGAGATCACAGGAGCGGATGGGGCCCGTGCAGTTGGGCTTCATATACAACAAGCACATAAATAATTTTTTTTTTAATGTTTATTTTTCAGAGAGAGAGAGCGAGAGAGCAGGGGAGGAGCTGAGAGAGGGAGAGAGAGAGGATCCCAAGCAGGCTGTGAGCTGTCAGTGCAGAGCCCCACGCAGGGCTTGAGCTCAGGAACTGGGAGATCATGACCTGAGCCGAAGTCAGACGTTCACCCGACTGAGCCACCCAGGCGCCCCTCATAGACAATTGCGTGTGTGTGGTTTCGTCAGGGTCCCTGCACACCGCCTGTGTGCGGATTGTGCACGCCTTCCTTAGCGCCCCCTGGCGGTGTGTGACACTGGTGGCTCTGGGCCACTCCATCCCTTTCTCTCCGCAGGGACAAGGAGGGGCCGGAGTCGCTGAGGGAGCAGAACTGGGAGCTGCGCCTGCAGGATGGTGAGGCCCCCGGCCCTGGGGTCCCAACCGTGACCATCGAGCAGTGGGGGAAGGGTTCCGGGGCGCTGGGCTTCCCTGATGGGCTGTGTCCCTGGTCCCTGCTCCAGAGCCTCTGTACCAGAACTACCGAGCGGCGGTGCTGTCGGAGGAGCTCTGGGGGGTCGGCGAGGATGGGGGTCCCTCTCCCACAAACCCCGGCGAAGCTCCCACCTTCGCACGGCCCCCCGGACCCCGCAACACGCTGTGGCAAGAGCTCCCGGCAGTGCGGGCCAGCGGCCTCCTAGACACCCTCAGCCCCCAGGAGAGGCGCATGCAGGAGGNGGTTCGGGGGGCGGGGGGGCTGGCACAGCGGAGGAGGGTGGAGCCTGGGTCCGCGCCGCCTGGGAGCTGGGCCCACTGCCCTGCTCTTCCTCCGCAGAGCCTGTTCGAGGTGGTGGCCTCCGAGGCGTCCTACCTGCGCTCCCTGCGGCTGCTGACGGACACCTTTGTGCTGAGCCAGGCTCTCCGGGACACGCTCACCCCCCGGGACCACCACACCCTCTTCTCCAACGTGCAGCGAGTCCAGGGAGTCAGCGAGCGGTCAGTGGGGGCCTGTCCGAGCACCAAGCCTCAGGCTGCTGAGCACTCCCTTAGCGTGCATTCTTGTCCCAGGTCCTCCCTTCCACGGGCTCAACCCCCCGCGGGCCCTGGCTCCGCGCCCCACCCCCATGGCTTGTTCCCCTGACTCCCTCAGGTTTCTGGGGGCGCTGCTGTCCCGCGTGCGCGCTTCCCCCCACATCAGCGACCTGTGTGACGTGGTGCACGACCATGCCGTGGGCCCCTTCTCGGTGTACGTGGATTACGTGCGGAACCAGCAGTACCAGGAGGAGACCTACAGCCGGCTAATGTGAGCGCGCGAGGGGCCGGGCGGGGAGAAGGGGAGAAGGGGAGCAGGGTCGGGGCCGGGTGGGGGCCTCGAGGTGGACGCCATCCGCCGGGACCACCTTCACAGGGACACGAACGTGCGCTTCTCGGCCGAGCTGCGGCGCCTGCAGAGCCTCCCCAAGTGTGAGCGGCTGCCGCTGCCGTCCTTCCTGTTGCTGCCTTTTCAGCGGATCACCCGGCTCCGGATGCTGCTGCAGGTACCTGGGCTGGGGGGAGGGGCGCCCTGGGAGCCCCCTCCCCGTCCCCCACCACCCAGAGGGGGGCCCCCCACCTGGCTTCTCAACCCAGGACGCGCCAGGCCTCCCTGGGCCCCGTGAAAGAACCTAGGCTGGACGCGCGCTCAAGTTCTCCACTTAGCTGCCTGGCCCAGTGACCTTGGGCCGGTCCCTTCCTCTCCCAGGGTGTCAGCGGGAATGTGAGGCGTGGCCTTTGAGGTCTCTCACTGCATGCCTCCCCAGTGGGGGGTGACCTCACTCCCCATGAGGCGCGGATTAGCTCTTTGGGGGTGAAGAAATCGCAGCCTGTCCACTGTCAGAGGGCACATCAGGACACGCCCAGTATATCCGAGGGGCAGGACATATGGGGGGAAACGGGTCTAAGAAGGCGCCTCGGCAGAGCAATACTCCCTAAACCAGGGCGCCTGATGTGGGCCCCCTGGTGAGAGGAGGCCCCATAGAGGGTATCAGCCTCTTCGTATCTTACTCCGCTTTTCTATATCCCCAGTGTAGACGGTGCAGTACTCATAATACTAATCTAAATAGCTAAACAGCTGTCGGGTGCTCCTCTCTAAGCCTGGTTTTAAGCGCTGTGTACCTGTTTCACGTTACCAGCCACTGTGGGTGGGAACTGTTCCTGATCCACTTTATGGATGAGAAAACCGAGGCCCAGAGAGGTTACATAACTTGCCCCAGGTCATACAGAGAATAATTGAGAGAGGCAAAAACGGACTTCCCGGTATTCAGCCATTCCTCTATATTGTTTGCGCTAAGAGCTGCGGGCGCTAATGATGAAAATAGTAGCAGGCCTTTTTTTTTTTTTGCATTTACTATGTGCCAGGGACTACGCTTAGTGCTTTCTGTATATTTACCTCGTTGAATCGTTACAGCAGTGTTTCGGGGCTGCTGGTGGGTATTATTGTCCCCATTTGACAGATGGGGAGAATGAGGCCCAGATAGTAACATGACCGCCTCAGGGTAGTGCAGAGGGTGGGTGGTGAGGTCGGTAAGCGCGAACCCGTTACATTTTGTCAAGCCCGGCGGGGTCCTCTGAGTCCCCGGGCCGCAGAGCAGGGTGCCCAGTCACCGTTACTTCCTTGTCCCCAGAATATCCTGCGCCAGACAGAGGAGGGGTCCAGCCGCCAGGAGAACGCCCAGAAAGCCCTGGGTGCTGTCAGCAAGGTGGNTGGGTCCCAGGGAGGGAGGGAGCCCAGGCGGGGGTGGGGAGGGGGCGGGGCCAGCCGGAAGCCCCGTCCTCCCTCTGAACTGCCTCTCCCCTGGGCAGCGGGCAGCGGCTGCAGGTCCTGGACTATGCCCACCGCTCCCTGGTCCAGGCCCAGCAGGTTCCCGACCCGTCTGGACCCCCTACGTTCCGCCTCTCCCTCCTCAGCAACCACCAGGGCCGCCCCACCCACCGGCTCCTCCAAGCCTCCTCCCTGTGAGTCCCGTGGCCTTCAGAAAACACCCCTGGGACCCTCACTTGGCTTCTCAGGGCCGCCACCCTCCTCCGCAATCTCTCTCCTGTGCGACCCTCAGAAGGACCTCCCGCTTCAATAAGGGAAGGGAAGCAAAAATAAGATAAAAACAGGGAGGGGGATAAAACATAAGAGACCCAGGGGCCCCCCGGGGGGCTCAGTCGGTAAAGCGTCAGACTTTTGCTCAGGTCATGGTCTCCGGGTTCGTNGGTCTGTGGTCAGTGCCCCCCCTCCCCCAAGACAAGGGAAGGAGAAGTGAGGCTATAGGGGAAGATGGGGGAGAAGCTAAAAAGGGTCTTGAACCTGCTGTATGCCCCCCACCCCCAAGCAGACTGTTCCCAGGACCTGTGTTCAGAGCCTTCCACACCCATCAAGACTGAGGTACGGAGTCTGGAGTCCAGGGCTCCGCCCANAAGGTGAGCGATTCTTTTATTTATTCATTTGGTGAATTAAAAAAAAAAAGTTTATTGATTTATTTAGAGAGGGAAGGGCAGAGAGAATCCTGATGTGGGGCTTGAACCCACAAATGATAGATCGTGGCTCGAGCTGAAATCAAGAGTCAGACACTTAACCGACTTGAGCACCCAGGCGCCCCACGCTCAGTGGATGTTTATTAAGCACCTCCGAGGCGCTGCTCGCTGTCCTAGCCACTGTGAACCCATCACACGGACCCCTGCCTTGCTGGAACTGTCCAGCAGACAAGAAACAATAACGAGGAAACAAATGTCAAAGTAAATGATAAGGGGGTGCCTGGCTTGAGCATCCGACTCTTGATCTCGGGTTCTTGAGTTCGGGGCCCCACTTTGGGTGTAGGGATTACTTAAAAAAAAAAAAAAGTAAATGATACAGTGTGTCAGAGGGTTATAAGGGGTGTGGGAAAACACAAGTGGAACAGGGTCAAGGTCAGGTGTCCCAGGATTGGGTTGGATTACAGTTTTTCTTATGTTTACTTATTTTTTAAGTTTATTTATTTTTGAGAGAGAGAGACAGAGCACAAGCAGGGGCAGACAGAGAGAGAGGGAGAGAGAGACAGAATCTGAAGCAGGCTCCAGGCTCTGAGCTGTCAGCACAGAGCCCGTGATGCGGGACTTGAACTCATGAACCACAAGATCATGATCTGAGCTGAAGTTGGACACTTAACCAACTGAGCCACCCAGGCGCCCCAGGGTTACAGTTTAAAATAGAGAGGTCAATGGGATGCTGGCGCTCTCTCTCAAAATAAATAAGCTTAAAAAATCAAAATAGGGGCGCCTGGTGACTTATTCCATTAAGCGTCCAACTTCAGCTCAGGTCATGATCTCTCGGTTCATGAGTTCAAGCCACAGGTCAGGCTCTGTGCTGATAGCTCGGAGCCTGGGGCCTGCTTCAGACTCTATGTCTCCCTCTCTCTCTGCCCCTTCCCTGCTCGTGTTCTGTCTGTCTCTCTCAAATAAACATTTAAATTAAAAATAAATAAATAGGGCGGTCAAGGTGCCCCTCAACAAGGAGGCACCATGTGAGCAGTGACTTGACAGAGGTGAAGAACTTAGTTAGGTACATGGTGTCTGGGGGAAGAGTGTCCCAGACCAAGGCAGGAGTCAGTGCAAAGGCCCTGTGGCCACAGTGTTTGAGGACTAGTAAGGAGGCCAGCCAGCGCGGTAGAGGGAGTGAAAAAAGGGGAGAGAAACAGATGAGGTCACAGAAGTAAGGGGGACCAGACTGTGCGGGCCCCGGGAGGACTCCAGCCCTCCCTCCCGTGAGAGGAGCAGCCTTGATGACAGATGAACAGGGCTGGTCAGGAACGACGCACATCTTTTGTTGCTGCTTATGTCTCCACCGCTCAGGGCTTTTCTGCTGATGCTCTAGGCTTCTCCACTCCTCCCCACGCTCACCGTGACCCTCGGACCTCCTGTCCCTCCTGACCCGCCCACCGTCCCGACTCCACTTGGGCCCCTGTCTCTCTTTCCCCAGGCTGGCTAAAGGGCTTTCCCGGGGCCTTCCCTGCCCAGTTGGTGTGCGAAGTCACGGGGGAACACGAAAGGAGGAAGCACCTTCGCCAGCACCAGAGGCTCCTCGAGGCTGTTGGGCCCTCTTCGGGCCCCCCCAGAGCCCCCCCACCCTAAGGCCGGCCGGGGGGGCGGTGGTGGTGGGACAGCTGGCGCGTGGCACGGGGAGGGCAAAGCCCATCCATCCGTCGGATTCGCTGTCAGTGGAAACGCTACCTCTATTGGCAACCAATAGGGACGGAGCTTCAGGAGAGGGCAGCCAATGAACACCCGAGAAGGAGAAGGAGGGCGGCTTGAGTGAGTGGCCAATGGAGACAGAGGTTTAGTGCAGAGCAGCCAATGGGCGCTGAGCTGGCCGAGCCCGTGGCCAATGAATATCCCTGCTCCGCTCACAGACAGGAAGGGCTAAGCTCGGTCAATAAAGTTTTAAAAAGGGCTGCGTTGGAGGTCAAGTCTTAGGATAAAACAGCCAGTGGCCATTAGCAGGGCGCCATCCGGCCACAGGAGATGGGGGCCTGGGCCCGAGAGACCGGTAGTGACCCTGCCTGGTTCTCCAGCCACGACTGTCCTGCCCTTTGAGTCTGGGAAACTAGATTCCATTCCTAGGGTGTCTCCTGTGCCCTGTCAAGCCACTTCCTCCCTTCTAGAAGAATCCAGAGTGTGCGTCTCAGAGAACCTGTGTGTGTGCGCGCGTGTCTCTGGATGTATCCGGGAAGGAGATTCTGCTGAACAGAGAGAGAGAGAGAGAGTGTGTGTGTGTGTGGGGGGGTCTTGCCCCCTCCCAGGTGGCCAAGTGCTCCCTGTCTCCCTTCGCCTCCTGTTTTTCCCATTTTTCTCTCCAAGGAGGCAGGAGTTCTGAGCTCCGGAGGAGATGTGCTGGGTGTGGCTTGGCAGGCAGCCAGAGGCCAGCGTTGGGGGTGAGAGGGCTGGGCGCTGGGCCAGGGGTCCATGGCAGCTGGAGGGTGACGCGATGGATAAGCCACGCGGCCTGGGAGCGGATGAACATGACCAGCAGCTGCAGCCTGAAGCCCCCTGAAGTTTCTTTGCGGAAAACTTGGCCTCCGGCCTGAACCGTATCCAGTCATGCAGCCCCAGCTGCGGGCTTCAGACCCGCTCCGGGTCTGGGCGAAGAGACAGGAGCTGTGGATAAGATGGGCGGGTGAGCCTTCCCCCTTCATCCTGGCCCTCCCACAGAGACACTGGCCGAAGGATGCAGAGAAAACAAAGAGCCAGTGTGGCTCCCCATCCCTCTCCGGAGCATCTCCTTCCAGGGGAGAAACCGCCCTGCAGGATGCCAGAAGGAGGTGAGGGATGGAGCCAGTGCAGGGCAGACAGTTGCTGGCGAGGAGGGGGGCCCAGGCCTGGCACCAGGCCCCCCCTGAGCTAGACCATCACACTGTCCCTTCTGCTCATGCGTGGCAACCGACCGAGGACAGCAACTGCCACGCCAGCCGCAGGAGGAGGAAGGACTGGGGGACCCAGAGGGAGAAAGGGACTGGCATTTGGCCGCCCAGATTTGCGCGGTGCCCGGCATATGAGAACCCCTCAGTAAATGTTGGCGGATCTGTATCGAGGGGAGTGTGTGCTTAAAGTTTCCAAAGTGAGCCTTTGTAAGGGGGGTGGGGCTGCTTGGAAAGAGATTCTTTGGGAGGCGGGGTCAGTTCTGCTGGGCCTGGGGCTCGGAGACCAGGAGCATGGCCTGAGTGTGCTGGCCCACTTGTTCCTCGGGGGATCTAGGCAGGGGTGGAGATGGGTCTGCAGATGCTGGGGCAGAGCGTGGTTGTGGGTTGGGAAAGATGACGGACAGGGGACTTCAGCAGGGGTTGAAGACATGGGAAAAAGGATCAAAAGGGCAATAAGGCAGCAGTGAACTTTATGGACCAGCCAAGCATCTCTTCCATTCAATTCAATTCAACTCAATTCAATACCTGTTTATGGAGTGTCTTTTTTTTTTTTTTTTAGGAGAAAGAGAGAGACAGCGTGAGCAGGGGAGGGTCAGAGAGAAAGGAGTCACAGACTGAAACAGGCTCCAGGCTCTGAGCTGGCTGTCAGCACAGGGCCCGACGCGGGGCTCGAACCCACGAACCGCGAGATCATGACCTAAGTGAAAGTCGGACGCTTAACCGACCAAGCCACCCAGGCGCCCCTTATGAAGTGTCTTCTATGCACCAGGCACTGTTCTAGTGCCTGGGGGGTGGGGGTGGGGAGTACAGAGATGAAAAAGACAAGGATCTTGGCCTCAAGGAGGAGCCTACATTCTGGGTTGGGGGGGCGGAGAACAGATAGCAAGTAAACAATAAGTTAGGGAGCAGTGAGTGCTGTGAAGAAAATACAGCAAGGGCTGGGGTACAGAATGCTCTGTGTGTGTGTGTGTGTGTGTGTGTGTGGCTTTGGGGAAGACCCTAGAGGTGATGTTTGAGCTGAGATCCAAATGACAAGAAGGAAGCAGCCCTGGGAAGATCTGGGCAAAGAGCATTCTGGGGATGGCAATAGGGAGACGGAAGTTCCAGAAAGAGGAGGTAGTGGTCGTGGGAGGGGCTGGTGCACACGCTCCTTGAAGTTTCCTGATGGGGGGAGCCCCTCCCCACTCTGCTCCCCTTTTCCTCTGAGATACTGAGCTAGACATGCAGAGGCAGACACACAGCTTCCCTCCAGGCTCCTCAGCGCGCCCCCCACCCCTCATTCCTGCCCCTAAGGAAGCCTCCCTTCACCAGTTGACAAGTTCTGATATGGGATCATAGGGAGATGGAGAGCAGACTAGTGTTCTGGGGACATAAAGACACACAGAATGCAACCAAAATGTTCCAAAAGAGACTGAAAAGACAGGGAGGTGAGGGGACAGTCATGCTTCTGTTACCTTTGGGACCCCTTTCCATGCTGGGGTGACCGGAGTGTGTCTGTCTTCCATGCTGGGGTGACCGGAGGGGTCTGCCTTCTGTGGGCCTGTGGGAGAGGGCCGAGGGGCATGACGCACGGCCATATGGAAAAGGTTGGTGGATGCGGGGAGTGAGGACCACCGTGAACATGGAGAAAGTGGGTGGGAGGGGCGCCTGAGTGGCTGAGCAGCCGACTTTGGCTTAGGTCATGATCTCACGTTCGTGGGTTTGAGTCCGGCCCAGGCTCTGTGCTGACAGCCGACAGCTGGGAGCCTGGAGCCTGCTTTGGATTCTGTGTCTCCCTCTCTTTGTGCCTCCCCTCTGCCCCCCACCCCACTCTCTCTCAAAATAAATAAATATTAAAACAATTTTTTTAAAAAGCGGATGGCGGAAGGAATGGGGCAGAATAATGGGGTGGTAGAGGCGGCCCTGGTGGTGGTGGGTAACGTGCCGCACCCTACATTCTCTCCCTCCGTCTCCCATATGCTGTCTGCCAGGCATCTATCTACCTCTCTGCCATAGTCGTGTACAGCTCCTTGACTTTGCGTAGCTCCTTGACCTTCTGGTTGCCGTCTGCAACTTCCTTGTAGGTGTGATCGGAGGGTCTGGGGCGGGGAAAGAGCCTCTTAGGGACCCCAGGGCTGCCATTCCAGGCATGGTGGTGCGGGTAGCAGGTGCAAACGTCCCAGACGATGATAGAGAGGTTCACTGACCCACGTGGAGAGTCCCAGGGCTGCCATTACCCCCATTCCCTCACATTCTGTCATGCTGGGGGTACTCGAGAAACAAATTTTGTCAGAGGCCTGGGAAAGGGCAGGGGGGAAGCTGGGCCCCCACTGGTGATCTCTCTTTGAGTCAGTAAGTCCTTTCTCCACCCAAAGCCTTGCTCCTCATATGAGTGGCCTCCACGTTTGGGGAGTCGATGATAATGAAGATAGACAGGGCTCCGGCCTCTCTTTGGGCTGGCCCTTCTATGGCCCCTGGGTCAACATCGTGGGGGCGGAGGGGGATGCAGTCGTGACCATGAGCAACAGGTGGAGGATAGGAGCTGTCCCCACTTCTCACAGCCAGCTCACTAGCTCGCTCCCCTCCCCTAGCCCCACTGAGCGCTCCAGCGCACCCCTTCCTGACATCCTTTCCAGAGCCCTTCAGCCTGGCTCCCTGTGCACCCCTGAAAGCTTGTCTCTTTCCCCTCCTTCCTTGTTCCCTGGGCTCGCGTCTCTCTTCAGGGATGGGGTAAGGGCTGGGTCCGTTCTCTGGGCTGCCCAGTTCCCCAGACGGGCAGCCCATCCAGTGCAGGGGTAGGGTATCCACTGACCGCTCCTCCACCTGCCTGGCGAACCCCAGACCTTGCTCCCCAGCACGCCCAATCCAAACTGCGGACCCCCCCTCCCAGCGGCCCCAGAGAGCCGCGGGCCAGGGGTAGAAGGGTGCAGAGGGGCGGAACTCGCCCTGCGGCCGCGCCCGGAGGGCCCGCACCCTCGGGGGCGTGGCCGGGTTCTCTCCGGGCTCCGCGCTCAGGGATTGGCCCCGTCCCAAGTCAGGGCCCAGCCCCCCGCGCCGGGCCCCGCCCCTCCGCGCCGGGCCCCGCCCCTGCGGCGTGTGGAGGGCTTCCTGCCCTGGGTCCGTGTCGAGTCCTGCCGCTAGCGCTCGGCTCCCGCGCGAGACAGGGTCTAGGGTGGCGCCCCCTCCCATCCCCACGCCGAGGAGCCCCCGAGGAGTTGAGGCGCAGGCCGCGGGCACGTGCGGGGCGCCTGTCCCCCGGGCCCTCCGCACCGACCCGCCCAGCTCGCGCCCCTGCCCTCTCTCCGTCTCCCTCGGTGGTTCTGGGCCCTGGCAGAAGCTTGGCATTTCAGCCCTTCCTTCATGACGATGGAGTCCTTGGGCATGGTTCTGCCCCCACTCTTCCTTCTATGGGAACTAACATAAAATTTTTTTAAAAAAAGATTTTTATGTTTAAGTAATCTCTACACGCAACGTGGGGCTCGAACTCACAATCCCAAGATCAAGGCTCGCATGGTGCACGGTCTGAATCAGCCAGGTGGGCCCCTAATACAAATCTTCCTGGTGAGAATTCTGCCACCCTCCCTCCGGAGAACACAGAAGTCACTTTTTTGCTATTTGTAAAATACGATCTTCCCCTCCCTTTTTTAGGCATAATTTATAAAGTGTATGTATATTTTTTCCATTTTTAATTTTTATTTATATATTTCAATTTTAATTCTATCATAGTTAGCATACAGTCTTATATTGATTTCAGGTGTACGATGTAGTGATTCAACAACGCTATACATTATTAGGGTATATTTTATTTTATTAAAAAATTAAAAACATTTTTTAATGTTTTTATTTCTGAGAGAGAGAGAGAGAGACAGCATGAGCAGGGAAGGGTCAGAGAGAGAGGGAGACACAATCTGAAACAGGCTGTAGGNTTTCTGAGAGAGAGAGAGAGAGACAGCATGAGCAGGGGAGGGTCAGAGAGAGAGGGAGACACAATCTGAAACAGGCTGCAGCCTCTAAGCTAGCTGTCAGCACAGAGCGGAATTTGGGGCTCGAACCCACCAACCTTGAGATCATGACCTGAGCAGGAGTTGGACGCTTAACCGACTGAGCCACCCAGGTGCCCCTATTATTAAAATTTTTTTAATATTTATTTTTGAGAGAGAGAGATAGAGTGTGAGTGGGGAGGGGCAGAGAGAGAGGGAGATACAAAATCAGAAGCAGGTTCCAGGCTCTGAGCTGTCAGCACAGATCCCGACTCTGGGCTTGAACTCAGGAACCCTGAGATCATGACCTGAGCTGAAGTCAGGGGCTTAAATGACTGAAACACCTAGGTCCCCCATTAGGGCATATTTTAAAGATGCAATTTACATACAGGGAAATTTACCCTTTTTAGTGTAAAGTTGTGAGATTTTTGGCAAACATCTATCTATAGTCATGTAACCACCCCCCACAACTGAGAAACAAAAGGCTTGCATCACCCCCCCTTCCCTAAATTTCCTGAGCTCTTCTGTGCGAACCCCTTCCCCAATTCCAGCCTCTAGCAACCCCGGATCTGTTTTCTGTCCCCTGTAATTTTGCCTTTTCTATAACGTCATACGAATGGAACCATACAGGATGTAGCCTTTCAAGTCCGACTTCTTTTGCTTAATGTAGTTGAGATTCATCTGCGGACTTTATTACTTTTTACTGTTGAGTAATATTTCATTGTATGGACACATGAGACCGTCCATTCCCTAGTGAAGGGACATTTGGGTTGTTTCTAGTTTTAAGTGATTACAAATAAAGCCATTATAAATATTCTTGTACAGGTTTTTGTGTGATAATTATCATTTCACTTGGGTATACACCTAGGATTGGCGCTGCTGGGTCACACGGTAAGTGTACGTTTTAACTTTATTAGAAACTGGTGGGGGCGCCTGGCTGGCTCAGTCAGTAGAGAATGCAACTCGTGGATCTTGGGGTCATGAGTTCAAGCCCCATGTTGGGTGCATAGCCTACTTAAAACACACACACACAAAACTGGGTGCGCCTGGGTGGCTCAGTCGGTGAAGCGTCCAGCTTTGGCTCAGGTCATGATCTCACGGTTCATGAGTTTGAGCCCCGCATCGGGCTCTGTGCTGACATCTTGGAGCCTGCTTCCCATTCTCTGTCTCCTTCCCTCTCTCTCAAAAGTAAATAAACATTAAGAAAAAAAAAATACTGGCAAACTGGGGGTGCCTGGCTGACATAGCCAGTGGAGCATGCAACTCTTGATCTGGGGCTTTGAGTTCGAGCCCCATGTTGGGTATAGAGATTACTTAAAAATAAACAAATCTTAACTGACAAACTGCTCTCCAAAGTGACTGTGCTTCTGCACTCCCAGCTGTGGTGCATAGAGAGCTCTGGTATCCTGCTCTGTGTCCTGGACACTTGGTAGTGTCGGCTTGTCGTTTTGTTCAACAAATGAGTATGTAGTGGTATCTCATTGTGGTTTTAATTTCTGATTCCCGAATGACTAACGATTCTGAGTATCTTTTCATGTGGTCATTGGCCATTTGTGTAACTTTGGTGGTGTCTGTTCAAAACTCTTGGCTCTCTGGGGTGCCTGGCTGGCTCAGTTGGCAGACCATGTGACTCTTGATCTTGGGGTTGTGAGTTTGAGCCCCCCATTGGGTGTGGAAGCCTACTTAAAATAAAAGCAAACCATGGGTCACCTGGGTGGCTCAGTCGGTTAAGTGTCCAGCTTTGGCTCAGGTCACAATCTCACGGATTGTGAGTTTGAGCCCCGTGTTGGGCTCTGTGCTGACAGCTCAGGGCCTGGACCCTACTTTGGATTCAGCGTCTCCCTTTCTCTCTGCCCCTCCCCCGCTCACACTTTGTCTCTGTCTCTCTGTCTCTCTCTCTCAAAAATAAACACTAAAAAATTTTTTTAATAAAAACAAAACTTGTGGCTTTTTAAAAAAACTAGGTGGTTTATTTTCTCATTGCTGCATTTTGAGAGTTCTTCTTATATTCTAGATATATGTCCTTTATTGGATATGTGATTTAAAAATATTTTCTCCCATTTAGTGGCTTCTCTTTTATTTTAGCTGTGTTTTTTCAAAGAACGGAAAGTCTTGGGGCGCCTGGGTGGCTTAGTCGGTTAAGCATCCGACTTTCGCTTAGGTCATGATCTCGCGGTTTGTGGGTTCGAGCCCCGTGTCGGGCTCTGTGCTGACTGCCAGCTCAGACCCCGGACCCTGTTTCAGTCTGTGACTCCGTCTCTCTCTCTCCTAGAAATAAATAAAACATTAAAAAAAAAAGAGCAGAAAGTCTTTTTTTGTTTTTAATGTTTCTTATTTATGTATTTTTGAGAGAGAGAGAGAGCAGGGGAGGGGCAGAGAGAGGGAGAGAGGATTCCAAGCAGGCTCTGTGATCCCAGCTGTAGAGCCAGATGCATGACTCGAACCTTTGAACGGAAGTCATGACTTAAGCCAAAATCAAGAGTTGGATGCTCAACCCACTAAGCCACCCAGGTGCCTCTATTTTTTGTTTATGCTTTTGTTTTTTAAAGTCATCTCTACATCAAACATGGAGCTCAAACTCACAACCCCAAGATGAGAAATCGCACACTCTGCCGACCGAGCCAGCCAGGCGCCCCCCTGTTATCAATATTTTTTTGACTACTGGGCTTCCTTTCTTTTGGGGGACAGTTGCTCCGCAAGTCCGTGTGGCTCTGTGGTCTGTCAGTTGGGGCAGCTGCCTTCCCCACTCCAGAGGTGGACACGTGCCCCAGTTGAGGCCAGTCAGACTCTGAGATTTGGAATCCCAATCAGGACTAGACAAGAATGGAGGTGAGCCGGGTCAGCTGTGGGGAAGCGGTGAGCAGAGGGGCCACGTTCCCAGCTCCTGTTTCATTCCAGCCTGGCCGGTCAGCTTCCTCTTTGGGTCTGTACTCACTCGGTGTTGCCCCGAGCCATTCCTTTTAGCCTGACTCAGCAAGTCTGGGTTCGCACTTGCCACGAGAGACCTCAGTTCTCACTCACCCCCTCAGCTGTGTGCGCTTGTGCAGTGCACACCCTCCACAACTTGCTGTAGAGACCCTGCCATCAGGCCCCCACTCATCTCATCAGCTCTCTTCTCCCCCTTGCCGCCTCCCAGTTTGCCTCTTCTCAGTTTTTACTTGGATCACATCAAGGCTGATCACAGCTGTGTTTACTTCTGGGGCCATAGTTAAAGTCTTCCGTGCTTTGCTCTTCTGTTGAGTCTAAAAGTTGAAACTCCATGAACATTGTTTACCTTATGTATTGTGACTTTATAAATAGCTTTCACTGCAGACCTAGTAATCGCTGGGACTGCATTTCCTTTCTTAAACTATTTTTTTAAGTTTATTTACTTTGAGAGAGGGAGCGAGGATGGAGCAGGGGAGGGGCAGAGAGAAAGAGTCCCAAGCAGGCTCCATGCTATGAGCGGAGAGCCAGATTTGGGGCTCGATCCCATGAACCACGAGACCATGTTCTGAGCCAAAATCAGGAGTCTAATCAAGCTTAACGGATGGAGCCATTCAGGTGCCCCCCTGTTAAGCTATTTTTAATTACCTTTTGAAAACCAGTATCTGATACATTCACAGGATTATATGAGATATATGTTAGTTATAAATGGTTACAATACAATGCATACCTGTGCACAGAGCACCTACCTCAGGAATGAATAACCTATTATTAAGAACGTGTGTACACTAGTGTGATCCTCTCTGTCCCATTTTCCTGCCTTTCCTGGGAAATAACCACTCTTCTATTTGTGTTTATCATTCTATGGATTTTCATTTTTGCTATTTTTTTCAAATTTTATTTATTTATTTAAGTAATCTCTACACTCAGTGTGGGGCTTGAACTCACAACCCTGAGATCAAGCATGGCATGCCTCTCTGACTGAGCTAGCCAGGCATCCCTCCTTTTTTGAGAGAGAGAGAGAGAGCAGGTTGGGGGAGGGGAGCAGAGGGAGAGGGACACAGAGGATCCCAAGCAGGCTCCATGCTGACAGCACAGAGCCCGACACGGGGCTCCATCCCACAAACCACGAGATCATGACCTGAGCCAAAATCAGGGGTCTGACACTCAACTGACTGAGCCGCCCAGGCACCCCTGATTTTTAAAACTCACCATCACTCATAGTAGTATACATACTTAAACAATGCTTTGTTGAGCTGGGCTTGTCTAGGAACCTTCTAGAACTGGTATCCTGTTTATAGCATATTCTTCTGGAAGTTACCTCTTGCAGGAAACATTTCCGAGATTCTTCCATGTTGTTTCGTGTGGCGATTAGAATCACTTGTTAGGACGAGAAACTCTTAGAAACTCCAGGAGAGCTAAACGGGGTCCGAGGAAGGAAACTGAACCCCGGAAATCACTAGTTCTGCTCAGCCTCTGGGAGCTGGCGCCCCTGACCATGGCCGGGAGTTCTGAAGATGCGCTTGTCCCTGGCAGGGCCGGAGCATGTGTGGGCTTGGGATGGACGGGTCTCCGCTCTGGGGGCTGAAGGGAGAAGATGGACAACGTGAGGTGTGAGGGCCGCCATTCTCCCCGTGTGGCCCGAGGACAGGAGGAGGTCGGTGTGGTGAGGAGGAAGAGCAAGATGCCCAGGGAGGAGTAGGGACAGAATCAACGTTTGTGGGGGTGACTGGGTGGCTTAGTCGGTTAAGCGTCTGACTTTCGCTTAGGTCATGATCTCGTGGTTCATGGGTTCGAGCCCCGCGTCGGGCTCTGTGGTGACTGCCAGCTCAGAGCCTGGGGCCTGTTTCAGTCTGTGACTCCCCCTCTCTCTGACCCTCCCCTGCTCACGCTGTCTCTCTCTCTCTCCTAGGAATAAATAAAACATTAAAAAAAAAATTAAAAAAAAAAAAAAGAATCCGCGTTTGTGTCTCCGGGATTGACATGTTAGCAAGCTACCCCTGAGGTGATGCTATCAGGAAGTGGGGCCCTTGCGGGGTGATTAGGTGATTAGGGCCCTTTGGGAAGGCTCTGTCCTCACGAATGGGATCAGTGTCTTATGCAAGAGACAGAGGTCCTTGGCCTCACCTGAAGATACAGCAAAAAGTCCGAGAGCTGGAAGCGGGCCCTCACCGGACCACACTGGGCTGCCATGATCTTGGACTTCCAGCCTCTGAAAACGTGAGGGACAAATTTCTGTTGTTTATAAACTACCCCATCCGTGGCATCTTGTTATAGCAGGTGGACAAAGACACAGAGGAAGAGCCCTGGCGGGATTTGAATTCCTGACTCCAGCTGTTCTTCTGGTCCTGCTAAGCACATGACCTTGGGATTCACCATGAACTCCCCTCTTGCTTAGGCCTCTTTGGGTTCCTTCCGTCATCTGTAGCCACTAACAGGCACGGACGCCTTCCGAAAACCTGGGTGTTCTTTTCTTCTCTGTAGCCCAGGGAGAGAACACAAAACAATGAAAATGAGAGGAGTATTATTTTTCCTGTGTTACAGATGAGTAAACTGAGGCAGAAAGAAACTATTGGATGCATGCAGGCTCGCAGGCCCTCATCCCTCCCTCTGCCTGTTGGACCTTAAAGCCTGTGTTCTTAACCACACGTATCACTACTGCCTCCACAGAGAGAATTAGCTCTGATAGGATTCAAACCCACGTCCCAAATCTGAAAGGCTTTTTCCTTTGAGAGCTCCCGGGGTCTGAGGTCTAGAAGCTACTTCGATCAGGCCGCCCCCAGGTGATTCAGATTTATTTTCTCGTAGCTTAGAAAAATCTCAGACTGTGGGGCGCCTGGCTGGCTCAGTGGGTGGGGTGTGAGGCTCTTGATCTTGGTCTTGTGGGTTCCAGCCCCACGTGGGATGTAGAGATTATTTAAACAAAAAATAAAATGGAACCTTAAAAAATAAAGGAAAATCTCAGATCGTGCGACACTCCCTTATCCCCTCCATATCCTTTGCCCTCCCCTTTGGTGCTGAGGGAAATAAAGAAGGGAAGGAGATACAGAGTGGAGGTTGGAGGAGGTGAGGGAGGGGGTTGGCGGAAGTAGTGAGAAGGTCGTCACACCTTCCAAAGAACAACGACAAAGGACCCCAACAGCATTTGGGGGTGGGGTCAGGGCCGGGGACGTGGGAAGAGAAGGGGAGGCCCTCAGAAACCTTAGCTCTTAGGAGTGGTGCCTGACCTTGGGTCCCTCCCCCACTTGACTGTCCCGCTCCCCCCCCCTCCCCCAGTATTGAAATATTCCATGGCAGTTAGGGGCCCTGTCCTGCCGAATAGGTGGTTTCTTTCCCAGCCCCCCAGGCCCTTGGGTGGCAAGTACTCTGCCTGATACAAATATTTAAAAGATGAGGGACCACTGAGCCCAGCAAGGGAAGGTGGCGATGGGGTGGCGGATAGAAGGGGAGGCGGGGAATGCTCAAGGCGGGGGCAGGGGACTTCGGGGCTGAGTTTCCTGGGTCAGGAGGAGAAAACGATGAGCATCAAAAGCCTGGAAGTGAAAGGGGGGGCCGGGAAGCAGGACGGAGGGGAGGAGGGTCTGGAACAAGAAGACGGCCCACTGTCTGCCCCCAGGAGTGAGAGGCAGGTGATCTGGGAGCACTCCTCGGAGCCCCGGAGAATCTCCGTGCTGCCCCTGTGGTGGAGGATCACGCACAGCTCCCGCTGGATAGCGCAGGTGCTGGCCTCCGAGCTCAGCCTGCTGGCCTTCATCCTGCTGCTGGTCATGGTCTTCTCCGAGAAGTGGCTGTGCCTGTCCCGGAGCCGCTTCTACCAGCGCTGGCCCCCCAGCGTCAGCACGAGAATCTACACGTCGGCTCATGTCATGTCCCTGGGGCTCCTGCGGATCTGCAGATCCAAGAACTGTTCCAGCTCAGAAAACGGGAGAGGTGAGACCCTCGGCGGCCCCGTCCCCACCCCAGGGCTGCAGCCGGCCGTGGTCACTCCGCCTGCACCCTGCGGCCTGGTCCTGTCCTTCTGGTCTCCCCCGGGGCTTTCTCCCTGCAAGATGGCTTCGCTGGCAGAGACCACCAAGGATGGGTTCTCATTCCCTCATCCATCCCGGCCAGAGCGCCAGGCCCGCCCCGACACCCCGATGGAAGGTACTAGTGCTCGGGATAAACTCAGAGCCCAGTCTGCAGCTGTAACAATGATACAAGCCGCTCAGTGAATGTCAATCACTCAGTCACACATCGCGGTTATATTGGGAGAAGAGCCTCAGCGAGGTGCGGATTTCCTTCCTCCAGGCTTGCAAACCCAGAGCTGTGGCGGGAGTCCCCAGAATGTTCTCTCCCAGGCCCTGGTCCCAGCCCCCTTTCTCCCCTCCTCCCTCAGGCGCTGCTTTTCTGGGCCACCTGTGGGTTTCTGTGCCTGATTTTCCTGTCCCTTCCTTCCCAGCATCCTTCACTGCCGTTTCTTGTTCATCTGACCTCACCTCCAGGCGCTGGGGCTCCTTTCTCAGCTCTTGTGCAAAACCGGAGCTTTTTTTTTTTTATGTTTATTTATTTATTTTTGAGAGAGTGCGAACAAATGGAGAAGGCGCAGAGAGAGAGGGAGACAGCAGGAAGCAGGCTCCAGGCTCTGAGCTGTCAGCACAGAGCCCGACGCGGGGCTCGAACCCACGAACTGTGAGATCATGACCTGACCTGAAATCAAGAGTCCACTGCTTAACTGAGTGAGCCACCCAGGCGCCCTATTTATTATATTTTAAAGATTTTGTTTTTAAGTAATCTCTATGTCCATTGTGGGGTCTGAACTCACAACCCCAAGATCAAGAGTCACGCACTCCATAGACTGGGCCAGCTGGGCGCCCCTTTCTAGGCTTAAAAAAAAAATTGAACAAATTTTGAATGGTTTTTTACATAGCTGTGTTCAGTCTTCATAAATAATATCATCTACATTATTTTAATTTATAGTGTTTTAAAATTTGTCTTTATGAGATACAGTAAACTGTTCCATGTTATAAGTTAACAGATGGGGCGCTTGGGTGGCTCAGTCCGTTAAGCGTCCAACTTTGGGTCTGGTCATGATCTCAAGGTTCGTGGGTTCAGGCCCAGGGTTAGGCTCTGTGCTGACAGCTTGGAGCCTGTTTTGGATTCTCTGTCTCCCACTCATGCCTTCTCCCTCACAAATAAATAGTAAAAAAATCTATAAATTAGGGGCGCCTGGGTGGCTCAGTCAGTTGAGCATCTGATTTTGGCTCAGGTCATGATCTCATAGTTTATGGGTTTGAGCCCTGCATTAGGCTTTGCGCTGACAGCTCAGAGCCTGGAGCCTGCTTCAGATTCTGGGTCTCTGTCTCTCTCTGCCCCTCTCCCGCTTGCACTCTGTCTCTCTCAAAAATAAACAAACATTAAAAAATATATATATGTAAATTAACAGATATATATCAACCAAATGGACTGTCACCTTTTATTTGGCTTTTACTCTTCTGTTCTTGGCAAAGTTTAGTTCCGATGTCATATTTGTGAAAAAAAGAGCGACAAATTTATTGTATAATCATAAAGGTTTTTTTCCCCCTGTGTTCAGTATTAATTCTTTGGTATAGATTTCCCAGAGTGGTTTGGCTAGATGAAAGAATGAAATATTTTAAGGTTTTTTGGTTTATTTATCTATTTGTTTATTTTGAGAGCGAGCGAGCTGGTGGGAAAGGGGCGGAGAGAGGGGGAGACAGGGAATCCCAAGCACATTCTGAGCTGTCAGCGTGGAGCCCTCTGTGGGGCTCGAACTCGTGAACTGTGAGATCGTGACCTGAGCTGAAGTTGGACACCTATCCGACTGAGCCATCCAGGGCCTCAATGTTTATTTATTTTTGAGAGAGAGAGAGTACATGTGCAAACAGGGAGGAGCAGAGAGAGCCCGAGAGAGAATCCCAAGCAGGCTTCATGTTGTCAGCACAGAGCCCAATGCGGGGTTCAATCTCATAAACTGTGAAATCATGACTGAGCTGAAATCAAGAGTCCGATGCTCAACTTACTGAGCCACCCACGCCGTCCTCCCCAACCCATTTTTTATTGAGTTTTCATTTTCGTATGGTTGGAATTATATCAGGAATCCTTGCCGGGGCGCCTGGGTGGCTCAGGTGGTTAAGCAGCCGACTTCGGCTCAGGTCCTGATCTCCCAGTTCATGGGTTCACGCCCCGTGTGGGGCTCTGTACCGACAGCTCAGAGCCTGGATCCTGCATTGGATTCTCTGTCTCCCTCTCTTTCTGTCCGTCCTCTGCTCATGCTCTGTCTCTCTCTCTCAAAAATAAATTAATGTTGGGGCGCCTGGGTGGCTTAGTCGGTTAGGTGTCCGACTATCGCTTAAGTCATGATCTCGCGCTTCATGGGTTCGAGCCCCGTGTCGGGCTCTGTGCTGACTGCCAGCTCAGAGCCTGGAGCCTGTTTCAGTCTGTGACTCCCTCTCTCTCTGACCCTCCCCTGCTCACGCTGTCTCTCTCTCTCTCTCTCTCCTAGAAATAAAAATAAATAAAATAAATAAATTAATTAATTAACGTAAAAAAAAAGAACCCTTGCCTATTTAGTAAGTGAAACTCACAGTTCATGGTTACCTCAAACGTGCATTTCTTCGATTATTAACTTTTTCTTGTGATTCCTCATTCGATTATATTTTTTTCTCTTGTGAATCCTGAGTCCGTCCCGTTTTCTCATTTTTCTCCAGATGGTTTTAAGCTGTGGGCAAACCACCCGGTCTTTGGCATGGCCCGGATAACCTTCTGCCTGACCTTGGGGCTGGGCTTTGTCTTCACCATCTGGTTGCACCTGCCGTATGTACCCGGCCTGCAGCGACTGCCTTTCTTTAGCTGGATCGGGACCGTGATGAGCTTCTGTGAAGGTACCCCTAGCTCTGCGAATGGTGCCTCGCTTCTCCCAAACCACATCTACCCAGGCATTTCTCCCCCTTCCTTTCTTTGGGGGTGGGGCAGGGGTGTGGGGGGTGGTGGCCGAATAGAACCAGCGGGCACTGAGAGCTGAGTCCCCCCACGACCTGGAGGGGCTGATTCCCCTGCCTTTCCGGGGGGGGACCCTGCGCTCTGCGCTTGCGCGCACGGGAGCTGTGCTTTGGGGCCGCAGTTCAGCACAGAAGGGAGCATCCTTGTGAGATTCTTGAGTGAGAGTAAGATCTCTCCACTTCCTGTCTCCTAGTTACCTTTATTTTCTTCACCCTCCTGTTATTCCCTATTAACCTCTGGATCTTTGAGCTGAGGAAGAATGTGTCCATCCCCATCGGCTGGAGCTATTTCATAGGCTGGCTGGTGTTTGTCCTGTATGTCACCTGCGGTGAGTGGCCTGGGGGGGGCCCTGGGAAGGAGGGGACTCGGGTGGCTCAGGGCGGAGGTGGAGGGCGGGAGAGGGCTGGTTCTTTGGGATTTCTGTCCCCTTTGGCCTCACCTCGCCTGCCGCTTTCCTCCCGTGCTCCAAACGCCCTGTCCGCCGTCCCTCTGTCCTTCGCCAGCGGCCCTCTGTCACTTCAACCACAAACACTTCTGGAGCGTGATTACGAGCAGTCCCAGAGGCATCGCGCTGTGCGGCAAGGATGCCTGCTCCGTGCAGAACTTTCAGAGTGAGCTGGTGGTCTCACCCGCCTGTGCCCACCAGGAGGAGGTCCCGGATCCCGAGCCAGAGAAGCCACCTCCCTAACCTGTTCCGAATTCCCCTCTCCTCACCCTTTCTGGCTCGGACTTAGGGGGGATTTGGGGACGGCCTTGCCCTTGCCCGCCAGCTGCCGCCTGCGGACAGCCTGGGGGACGCGGAATAAACGGTCTCTTGCTTATCGTGTGTGGCAGTTGTGGAGACAAGACAAGAAGAGGGAGAGGAAGGGAGAGAGAACAACTTTGTGCCGCAGCTGTTCTGGCCCAGGAGCCTTAGGGCGCGCTGTGGTCCCCAGACTCGCCCGTTTTCTCCCAGGGCACATGTGTGCACAGGTGACACGCGCCTCAAGAGCCACGCCTCTTTGCCCGTTGTGACTCCCCCCTCTTCCAACATTTGAGAGTAGGTGGGGTGGTGTGATCAGGAGAGACCACTTGTGAGTAGTTGGTGTATAGCGTGAACGATTCAGGGGCAAACTGGCAACAGGGTAAGAGGCAAGGATGGTGTGTGCTCCCTCCACGCCACAAGGGATGTGGCTGTACTGGGTGCAGTGGGCGTGATCCCACCTTCTGTGTCCAGCTCAGGTGACCAGGCGGTCCTGTGCCCTGTGCCTGCGTACCACCAGCACTGAGTTCAACTCCAAGTCCACCTCCACCTCCACCACCCCCTCCACCCCCACCCCTACCTCTTCGGGGCTGCTGCTGTTCTCCACCCAAGCTTCCTGTGTAACAGCAGGAATAAAACGTGACAAGAAGGGAAACATTAGACTCAGGCCCTCAGCTCAAGAGACAAATTGCATTTCTGGATTATAAACTTGGTCTAGTCCCATGAACACTTGCAGCACGCCTTGGGCAGCACCGGCAGTGACTGTTGGGATTCGGACATCCTGCACAGAAGGGCTCTCAGGAGGGCAGCTGTAACTGATCTTTGTCATGTCCTTGCAGATGGAGCCATCATGCCAGCCAGCCAGAGGAGTGCAGGGACAGCGTTTGAGCGGATTGGGCACATTAAAACTATATGTATTATTAATTTGAACCATAGGATGCTGCTGTTTTAGCAGCTGAATGCTGGCAATTTCATGTGGTTCAGCCTAATGTATAGGACTGATTTCTATTTGATTTTTTGGCTCTTTTAAGATTCTTATTCTTACCACACTTGACCAGTGTGTGGAGTTCCTTAGTTCCAAGCAAACGTTCTGAGCAAAGAATTGAACACAGGGGCTTGAAATTTGGGCACAGCAGCACTCCACAAATCCATCCTCATTGTTTCCTGTGTACTTCTTCCCCCTGGAAGGAAGGGTTTATTGAAGGATTTATTGAATTCGTCATCCTTGGGGAAGAAACAATGAACAAATGTCATGACCTCTGCTGCATTTACATAATTGGAGAAGGGGTAAACTCAAATGCCTACAGGGATTAGGCAGGTAGCATCCCTAAATAAAGGGGGCTACGCTTCCGGCCTGTATATAATTTTCCTCTTTTGATAAAGACCTAGTATATTATCTTCTGCTGGATAACAAATTACCCCACACTTCGTGGCTTAAAATAAACATTACATTCTCTCACCTAGTTTCTGGGATCAGGAATCTGCGAACAGCTTAGCAGAATGGTTCTTGCTCAGGGTCTCTCACAAGGTCATAGGCAAGATGTCAGCTGGGGCTGCAGTCATCTGAAGGCTTGACTGGGGCTGGAGTTTCTACTTCCAGTGTGGTTCACTCATATGACGGTTGACAGTTCCTTGCACAAGGACCTCTTTCATGAGCTGCTAGGTTGTTGAGAGCTAACGTCCCCACTTAGAGTGATCTAAGAGAGAGCAAGGAAGGAGGAAGAGGAGGAAGTGTCAGTGCCCTTTACGACTTAGTCTTGGAAGAAATACACTACTACGTTCACCGCATCAATCAGCTGAGATTTCAGAATTCTTTTTTTTTTTAAATTTTTTAAATTTATTTTTATTTATTTCTAGGAGAGAGAGAGAGAGAGAGACAGCGTGAGCAGGGGAGGGTCAGAGAGAGAGGGAGACACAGACTCTGAAATAGGCCCCAGGCTCTGAGCTGGCAGTCAGCACAGAGCCCAACATGGGGCTCGAACCCACGAACCGCGAGATCATGACCTAAGCGAAAGTCGGACACTTAACCGACTAAGCCACCCAGGCGCCCCTAAGATTTCAGAATTCTACTGTGTTGTAAGTAAGGAGCTAAGTCCCCCTCATGGTGCCTTTAAGGATTATTCCAACAAAGCTGGGGAAATAGCACTCGGAGACATATATGAAATTGGAGAATTCGTTATATCCGCAGGTCCTATAAGAAGTCCATATTCCACAAGGAAGGAATGCCCGGACAGCAGGCTCAACCACGCAGGTGGGGAGCTGAGGGAGTGAAGACCCATTGCCAAGTGCCTCTGTTGGGGTCAGGGCGGAGCACACAGCAAACGTGTGAGGGGTTTTCACTGGTGCACTTGAATGCCGTTTGGTTATAGTCAGGGGAGGGCAGGAGGGCCTTGTGGTAAGGCCGAGCCTTGTCACATGCGGCGCACCCGCTCACAAGGTAGGCTGCTCGCAGTCTAATGGCGGTGATGTTGAGGCATCGGGCAAATAGGAAGTTTTAAGAATTTGTGATACACTTGCCATCTGTTATNCTCTCTCTCTCTCTCTCTCTCTCTCTCAGAAATATTAAAAAAAAAAAAAACTATCTGGAGATAGGGTCTTACGGGGGGATTGGGTTAAAATGGGGGACGGCCCTTCATTTGATCTGACTCATGTCCTTATGAGAAAAGGAGATGAGGAACAGGAAAAGACACCAGGTAGGTACGCGCACACAGGAAAGACCGCGCGAGGAGGCGCCCCTCTGCAAGCCAAGTAAGAGAGGTCTCAAAAGGAGGCCAAGCCTATTACGCTTGATCTTGGACTTCCAGCCTCTAGAAGTGTGAGGAAATAAACTTCTGTTGTTCAAAGCACCTAGTCTACGGCGCTCTGTAATGGTTGCCCTAGCGAATGAAAACCTCACCGAAATTAGTCCAGGGAAGGCTCTTTAGATCAATGCCTTAAGTACAGCTTCTCAACTACAGCTCCTCTCGAAATACCTGTGAACTAGCCCCTCTCAAACTGAATGCCTGTGAATTAGAGAGACATGTGACCACCCCTCACACAGTCAGGAACGATGGCAGGGAGGTCGAGGGATGATCCTGACAGACGCTACTGTACAAAGGTGATAATGACATGTAGTGAACACTGAGTAATGTGTAGAATTATTGAATCATTATGTTGCACACCTGAAACTAATGTAACACTGCAGGTTAATCATACTTCAAAAAAAATTTTAAAAAAAGAAAAAAAGTGGGGCGGGGAGTAAGAATGAGAGCCGCACAAGGTCTGTAGCACTTCTGAAATCCAGCTGGGAAAACGCCAAAATTTCCTTGATTAAGACTCAGTCCTGGAGCGGCAGGATGGCTCCGTCGGTTGAACGGCCGACTTTGGCTCAGGTCATGGTCTTATGGTTTGTGGGTTCGAGCCCCATGGGGGGCTCTGCACTGACAGCTCAGAGCCTGGAGATTCTGTGTCTCCCTCTCTCTCTCTCTGCCCCTCCCAGCTTGTGCTCTGTCTCTCTCTCAAAAATAAACATTAAAAAAAAAAAAAAAAGACTCAGTTCTTTTTCTGCGAGTCTCCGTGGCTTTTATTTTTTTCTTAGGTATAACACATAGGACGTAACTTTACCATTTTAAAGTACATAGTTCAGTGGTTTTAGTATATTCACAATGTGCAATCATCACCAGTATCCAATTCCAGAACACTTTACTGCTCTAATCAGTCCCCATTCCCTCCAGCCCCTGGAGCTAGTCTACTTCCTGTTTCTCTGCATTTGCTTCTTCTGGACATTTCATACAAATGGAATCACACAACACACAGCCTTTTGTGTCCATTTCCTTTGCTCAGCGTAGTGTTTTCAAGGTTCATTCATGTTGTTCAACTCCATGATGAGGGCAGGGCCCTCCCAACTGTCAAAGTTGAAGGCTTGGAGGCGGGAAGAGACCCGCATGGGTATCAGTCCATCTGCTTGAGTTCTGGTTCAGCCTCTTAGGTTCTCGTATTTTTTGCTTTCCTCTTTCTTGTCTTCCCTTCCTGACTGCCTACTCTGATTGACTTCAGGTTCCAGAATTAGGCATGGAAACAACAGCCTCGCATAGACTATGTAACTGGCTCCCCGCTTGCAAAAAATAAATCCCTTGGCGGCTCTGCTGCTTTGGATGAACCTTGACTGATGTGCCAGGAACACCATCTCGGGCTGCTATTCAGTCTATCCTCTGAGTTTTAAAATTTCAGCCATTGTATTTTTTTTTTTTTTCAGTTCTAAACTTCCCATTTAGTCATTCTGTATATCGTCTATTTCTTTGTAGAGACTTTCTATGGTTTCATTTGTTCTAGGTGTGTTGGTAACTGCTTGTCAAAGCATTCAAAAAGATTTTTTAAATGTTTTTAATTTATTTCTGAGATAGACAGCACGAGCAGGGGAGGGTCAGAGAGAGAGGGAGACACAAAATCGGAAGCAGGCTCCAGGCTCTGAGATAGCTGTCAGCACAAAGCCTGACACAGAGCTCGAACCCACCAACTGTGAGATCACGAGCTGAGCCGCAGCGGGACGCTTAACCAACTGAGCCACCCTGGCGCCCCTCGTCGAAGCACTTTTATGCTGCTCCTTAAACTCCTTGTTGGAAAATCCCACTGTCTGTCACCTCAGTGTTGGCATCTGCTAGGTATCTTTTCTCATTCAAGTTGAGCTTTGCTGGGTTCTTGGTGCGATGCGTGATTTTGTATTGCATCCTGGGCGTTTCCATATGACATTGTGAGACTCTGGATGTTTCTGGAACCTCCCGCTTCAGCAGGCCTGCTCTGACACTGTGCCGTGGAGGAAAGGAGTGTTTCCTGCTACGGCCAGGTGGGGGCTGGCTCCCCATCAGCGTCCTTGGACGCCCTGGGCAGGGGAAGGGGTACGTCATCACTGCCGGCCCAAGAGGGGGATCTCGGGTTCCCCACGAGGCTCCCTAGGTGGGAGGGGGAAGGGCACCTTGATACTGCTCCTCATGTGGCCTCTCTGTGGTGTGGGGTGGAGGCCTTTTTTGCCCACTGGATGACAGTGAAAGCTCTAGCTTCCTACTCAGCCTCCTCTGACGCAGGTGGGTGGGGGGAAGTTCAGGATTCCCATAGGGTCCCCAATCTTACCGTGTGTATGTGTATTGGTTGGAATAGAAGTCTTGTTTGCCCCCTCTCCCCTGCCCTGGGTCTTGCCTGCTACCACCCGGCAGGAGGTGGGGGTCAGGGGTGCTAGGAGAGGGGTCTTGTTATAGTCTGTCGAGGGTGGAGGTCCAGGCTCTTCCACTCAGTCTCTGCTGACCAGCATGGCGGAGGGGCCATGGTGTTCTCCATGGTGCTGGCTGGAATAATGCAGTATTTTCTACAGGTTTTCCGTCTTGTCAGGTTGCCTCTCTGCTGGTCCTTTGGCTAAAGAGAGCAGATCTCTCTCTCTCTCTCTCTGGTCTGCTCCCACTGGCATTTCCAAGTTACTGGCATGTCCAGCACCCAATCTGCGATCCTGGGAGGCAAACAGTATCGCACCACTCGCTGTGGTGTTGTTCTAAGGATCCAAGATCCCTAACCAGACCTTCTTGACTCCACCTTTCAGAGCTTTCTTGTATTTGTTTTTTTTTTTTAATGTTTATTTATTTTGAGAGACAGAGACAGAGTGTGAGCAGATGAGGGGCAGAGAGAGAGGGAAACACAGAATCCGAGCAGGCTCCAGGTTCCGAGCTGTCAGCACAGAGCCCGACGCCGGGCTCGAATCCACCAACCATGAGATCATGACCTGAGCCAAAGTCGGAGGCTTAACCGACTGAGCCATCCAGGCGCCCGTCATAGATGTAATTTTAAGCCACAGAGTCTGCTGGATTCAATAGGAGCCATCGATTCTCTTGTGGTGGTCATTAATGCTGCTCACCAAGTATTTCTAGCTCTCTGCCTTCTGGGATATGCTAAGATCTACTTCAGGGCTCCAGATGGAGTCACGTGACTAGTTCTGGCCAACAAATTGTGAGGCACGCTCCTACTTCTGGACCAGAGCTGGTAACCACTACTTAACCAGTGTGAAGTCCCCTGGAGATCTCACTGCCTCTGCACATTCAGGATGGTGGCTGATCTGTCACCCTGGGCGCTAGAATGAGGAGACATGGCACAGAGTCCACAGCCAACCCTTGATGGACTTGACAGGGAGCAGGAGGCTGGGTGACGGGCGGCAAACACCGCCCACCCCCAGGGGGGATATGTGATATTTCTCCTGTGCTCCTGGCTGCCCAAGAACAAAGGAGACGGGGGTGGGGGGGCGGGGAAACAAATGGCGAACTGATAGAGATCACAGTCCTACAGGACCGGAGTCTCTATCTATTTACAAAAATCACTAAGTCTCAAGAAAAAGGAAATTTTATCAATAGCCTCATCTCCAGGAACCTATAGACTCTGTTTCCTGGAGCCCTAACATCACCCTCCATGGCGATGTGGGAACAAAGGCAGAAGGAAATGGCAGATAGAACTCAGTTTCCTTATGACCGTAGCCCATTGACGAATACTTGAGGCCGGCAGAGTACTGTCTACAACCCTAGCTTGACAATAGCGAGGCCTCCACTAACCAGAGTCTTCTTTAGCATATGAAAATCTCACTGGAGGGGCGCCTAGGTGGCTTAGTCAGTTAAGCGTCCGACTTTCGCTTAGGTCATGATCTCGCGGTTCGTGGGTTCGAGCCCCGCGTCGGGCTCTGTGCTGACTGCCAGCTCAGAGCCTGGAGCCTGTTTCAGTCTGTGACTCCCTCTCTCTCTGACCCTCCCCTGCTCACGCTGTCTCTCTCTCTCCTAGAAATAAGTAAAATATTTAAAAAAATTAAAAAAAAAAAAGAAAATCTCACCGGAAACTTCCCCGGACTTCCCCTCCCCCAACTCCATAGTATATAACTGGTCTCTCCCCATGGTCCCGGGAGCCTTTCCTGTTCATGCGTCCTTTCCCTGTGCTTTAACACAATCATTTTTTTTTGCTCCAAAGACGTCTTTAAGAGTTCTTTCTTGGCCGTTGTCTCTGGACCCCACGAATCCCGCGATCACCCCATAACTTCATCAGATTGAATTGTGTCCCTTGCCTACTGCCCCCTCTCCCAAGTTCATATGTCGAAGCCCTGATGCCAGGGTGGGTGTTATCTGGAGACGGGGCTTTGGGGGAAGTAAGTTTAAATGCAGTCGCAGGAGAGTGGGGGCCCCGATCGTTTAGGATTAGTGGTTATACAGCTGCTCGCTCTCTTCCTCTCCGTGCACGTGCAGGGAGGAGGGGGCACCTGAGGACACGGCCCGATGGCAGCTGCCTGGCCGGGAAGACAGCTTGCACCAGGAGCCTGATTGGCCAGCATCTTGATCTTGGACTTCCGGCCTCCAGCACTGTGAGAAAATGAATTTCTGTTGTTGAAGCTGCTCCGTCTGCGGAAGTTACTTACGGCGACCTTGAGGATGAGGACATGCAGAGTGAGTGGGAGTCTAGCTTGGCTGCTGCAAGACTGTAGGACTTGAAGACTTCAGGGTTCTATGTGCCTAAGTCAGTTAAGGCACAGTGGTGGCTCCGTCAGTTAAGGGGTCCGACTGCGGCTCAGGTCATGATCTTGCAGGTCCGTGAGTTCGAGCCCTGTGTCGGGCTCTGCGCTGACAGCTCAGAGCCTGGAGCCCGCTTCGGGTTCTGTCTCCCTCTCTCTCTGACCCACCCCTGATCTGTCTCTCTCAAAAATAAACAAACGTTAAAAAAAAAAAGATTTGAGGGTTCTTTAGCCCCTCAGCATAACGAGACTATCCTGACTGACACAGCCCTTTTGGCTAAAAGGGAAAGAGAGAGCTGGAGGGGAGCTGAAGTCGGTCCACCCCACGAACACAACTGCATTTCCCGCAGAGCTGGGGTCTGCGGACCTTGGTTCAAGTGACGACCAGATGGCAAGGCTGGTGTTGCCCGAGAGAGAACAATATATGTCTGACGTCAGAATAACTAGAGAAACTTTATTCTTACAATTCTGTTTTATTAAAACATTTTTTAAAATGTTTATCTATTTTTGAGAGAGAAGGCGGGGGGGAGGGAGGAAGCAGGGGAGGGGCAGAGAGAGAGGGAGACACAGAATCCGAAGCAGGCTCCAGGCTCTGAGCTGTCAGCGCAGAGCCTGATGTGGGGCTCGAACTCATGGAACTGTGAGATCATGACCTGAGTCCAAATTGAGTTGGACACTTAACCCACTGAGCCACCCAGGCCCCGCCCCTCAAATTCTTTTTTTAGACATTATTTCAGACTTACAGGAAAGTTGCAAGAACAGTACAAAGAATTCCTATGCATTCTTCACCTAGATTTCCCTACATGTTAACATTATTACATTTTCTTGATCCCCCCGGCCTCTCCCTACACACACACACACACACACACACACACACACACACTTTTTTCTCTACCATTTGGGAACAAATTACAGACACGATGCCCCTTTACCCTCAGATACTCCAATGCGTATTTCCTAGAAACTTACATAACCACAGTACAATTCTCCAGATCGGGAGATTAGCACAGATACAACAACACTGTAACCTTCAGACAATAGTCAGCTCCTGTCCGTGGTCGCAGGGACGTCCATGATCACAAAAGAAAGTGCTGGAACTGGGACAGCTCCTTAGTCTTTTTTTTTTTTTTTTTTTTTTTGCCCCTTTAGTCTTCGCGTCCAGTACGGCTTTCCGCAGGCACGCTGGCCAATCTTATTTCTCCGGTGAGAAGCCCTCTGATCCACAGCAGGGGGAATGGAGAAGGTTCACGGGCGGCAAACTGCACACAGTCTTTCCACGCTCCACTTACGTGGCCTTTGTGCGGGGCGTTCACCGACTGGGCCGTCTTCGCCGTGTCCCCTGTTCAGCGTGTGGCACGTCCCCTCGGTGGCTGACGGGATGGTGCCTCGGCAGCCCAGCACGTGGCTGACACGTGGCTGTGTCCTAGACACTGACGGAACGGATGCGAGTGACAGGCCAGGGAAGCAGGGGGTGTGAGGAGAGACGGAAGAGGGGAAGCCGGGCCTGACGACAGGTTGTGGGGGGGGCCCCTCTTCTTGCGACAGAAAGCGTCTCCATCTGCAGAGGCAGCTTCCCCGCGTCTGGCCCGGCCCAATGCCGGTTCGGGCAGGGGGGCAGGGTTTCGGGACTGGGTTATTCCTGGTGACCTGGGTTACACGTGGACGCCAGAATGTAGTGTCCCTACATTTAAGGCAGTCGTTTCTGGGATTCCTGCTGTTGCATCAGGAGGGAGACAGAAAGAGAGATGATGTCCTTCAAAGAACAGTATACTAGGTGCTGAGGTGGTGGTGGTGGTGGTATTGGGGGGGGGGAGGTGGTCACTGAATGACTCACCAAAGCTGGAGTGACCCATCTGCGTGACACCCCAGGAGGCAAGGCTCACAAGAGCCCACCTGCTGATCGCTCATGCTGTCGTGTAAGGGAAGTGGCTAAAAGGGACAAGGAATCCGAGGCCAAAGTTCCAGGTGTGGAGAAGCTATTTTGATCAAGGAGCTCGTCAACAGAGCTCGGGTCATGGTTCAAATCCAACGGAACTGGATTCTACAAAGGAGACTCAGCGAAACCAAAGGCAAAATATTAGGACTAAGTTTTATTACAAAATTTTTTTTAACGTTTATTTATCTTCGAGAGACAGAGGATGATCATGGGAGGGGGGGGGGGGGGGGGGACACAGAATCCGAAGCAGGCTTCAGGCTCCGAGCTGTCAGCACAGAGCCCGACGCGGGGCTCGAACTCACAAACCGTGAGATCATGACCTGAGCTGAAGACGGACGCTCAACCGACTGAGCCACCCAGGTTCCCCATGGGATAAATTTTAGGTGGACAAAGGCAAAATCTAATTAGATCCAAAGTAAAAAAAAGTTTCTTTCTTAAATCAATTATAAATAGCAAAAGTAGACATAAAATAAACAAGTTTCTAAAAGACCGAGTCTCCTACTACAACGGAAAGCCAATTGGCTCCGGAAACTCACACTTCCTGCCCACTTTGTTCGCTTGGAAAACACAGGACAGCAGACCATCTGGGGTAATTAATTCTGGGGTAAAAATGTCAGAACCTGGGTAAACAGAGATTAACGCCAAGATAAAAACAATAAAAGGAACCAGGAACTAAAAGAGAAACCACATTTCAATCCATTGAAAGGGATAGAATTCCAGACCGAATTCAGAAGACGATTCCAGGGACGGACCTACTAAGCCAAGGGTTAACTTTCTGAACAAGAGTTTTCCCAGGATTCTTGCTTCTTTGTATTTAAAACCATCTCGGCTTTTTTGGGGTGCCTGGGTGGCTTAGTCGGTTAAGCGTCCGACTTTCCGACTTTCGCTTAGGTCATGATCTCGCGGTTTGTGGGTTCGAGCCCCGCGTCGGGCTCTGTGCTGACTGCCAGCTCGGAGCCTGGAGCCTGTTTCAGTCTGTGACTCCCTCTCTCTCTGACCCTCCCCTGCTCACGCTGTCTCTCTCTCCTAGAAATAAATAAAACATTCAAAAAAAAAAAAAAAAAGCATCTCGGCTTTTAAATCGATTCCTGTGAAATGTTCCCAAATCAAGCGGGAAGATGTGTAAATAACATTTACAAACAAACCCTTCTAAACCTCGCCCTTAAAATTCTACAACCTGAAGCCACGGGACAGGAAAAGGTTAAGGTAATTGTGTAGAGGTCATCAGCCTACACAGTGACTGAACTTGACTTTGGCAAACCATGCTTTAACGGTCTGTTGCACTAATGTCCAGAAAGCATGCAACAGAGCTGAGAAGCGAGTGTGTGAGTCGGGTTCTCAGGCACCCTTCCCCTCCCCCTCCAATGCTTAGCCTCACAAAACCGCTGGGAACAAGGTCTCAGAAATATCAGAAGAAAATGTTCCTTCTTCTCCGAGAGCTGCAGAAAAGCAGATTTTATTCCCTGACATAAAGCGAGTTCCGATAAAGTGGTACGTGGAGAATGCTGCTAAAGCATCTACCTCTGAGTCTCCCATCTCCCCGGAAGTGGGGACATGTGCCCCGATGGGAAGCTCAGGGGCTGGGAGTCTCGGAGAGGCAGGAAGCACAAACATAGAAGAGGCCAGTTTCCACAATACGCAGACTCAGAGCTGGAAGAGAACTCTAATATTAGCTGGTTCAATTGTCTGTTTTGTTTTTTTAATGTTTATTTATTTGAGAGAGAGAGAGAGAGAGAGGGAGGGAATGTGTGTGTGAGCAGAGGAGGGGCAGAGAGAGAGGGAGAGAGAGAAAGAATCCCAAGCAGGCTCCACGCTGTGAGCACAGAGCCGGACATGGGGCTCGAACTCACGAACCGTGAGATCATGACCCGAGACGAAATCAGGAGCTGGACGCTTAACCAACTGAGCCACCCAGGTGCCCCTAGTCTCTCTTTGGTTGAGGAAACCGAGTCCTGGCAAGTGTGGGTCACTATGCCCAGTGGCGAGACTGGCTGACAGCCTTTCTTTCCGCAGCCCCACACAATACACGCGCAACGGGAATTTTCACACGCCTAGACCGGAGGCCATAGTACTAAAGTTGCACACTGCGTGCGAGCTAGGACCACACTGTATCCCAACTTGAGTATCAAGTTTGGAGTCAGGTTTAAGTCATTTTCCCGCGAGCAATGGGCGCCACTAGACATTCGTGAGTGAGGAAGGTGGATTTAAGACCGGATCTTGGACTTTGAAAGACTTGGGTTTGAATCTTGGGCTAGTTATTAACCTTTCTGAGCACCCTTCCCTCCCCCGTAAAAGAGAGGAATTCGGCCCTTAAGTTACTTTGCTACTTAAACTTATTCCTTCAGCTTCGACCCGCTTGGTAGAATTGTAAGGATTAGGGGCGCCTGGGTGGCTTAGTCGGTTAAGTGTCCGACTTTCGCTTAGGTCATGATCTCGCGGTTCGTGGGTTCGAGCCCCGCGTCGGGCTCTGTGCTGACTGCCAGCTCAGAGCCTGGAGCCTGTTTCAGTCTGTGACTCCCTCTCTCTCTGACCCTCTCCTGCTCACACTGTCTCTCTCTCTCTCTCTCTCCTACAAATAAATTAAAAAAAAAAAAACATTAAAAAAAAAAAAAGAATTGTAAGGATTAAATACCATAATAAATTCAAAGCGCTCAGCACCGTAGCTAAATCGGCATGCAGTGGCGCTTAGTATTATTGTGAGCAGGGCTTTACACACATTCACAGAGAGACAGATTGTGTCTTAATCATGAAGCAAGGTGACGGGGGCGGGGGGGGGGAGCTGGGGACATTGGATCCTTTCCAAGTGAGCCTTCCTGCAGGAAAAGCCTGGGCTTCCTTGCGGCATAGGGTTCCAAGAATGGGCATTCCAACACAATGAGGTGGTATTTATGTGACTTAATCTCGGAAGACAAATACCACTATTTCCGTCTTCCCTTGGTCGAGGCAGGAACGCAGGAATCTAGCTTCGGGGAGGTGACACAATGCATCTCTTGGTGGGGGTCCTGAAGGGCCTGCGTTATAGATACAGGTCGCATCTATGTCTGGAAAACACCATCTGCCAATGATTGGCGGTGGGCAGTGAGGAGGGGGGATGACATCCCGAGGAGCCCGAGGTCTCTGCCTCAGGTGACCCCGTGGCACCATTAACAGAATTCAGGAACGCAGAGGGTGTTCTAGAAGCCTTCAAACAAGGAGGCCATCAGACTGCGGGGACTCTGAGCCTCGGAAGCGGACCAAACGGAAGCCACAGCCGCAGCCCCAAATCCAGGAAAGTGAGACTTAGGAACGACCCTCCGCACGCAGCCGACGAGACTGCCCCAAATAAGGCGACTGCTTGAGCTCTAACCGACCAAGCAGTGGCTCTGCTTTGCCCCCGTGACTTCCCTGTAAAACCTGCACCCCAGCTCCTATCGGGTGGGCACGCCTAACCGCTGTTGGGTTGGCGCTGCTCAACCGAAATCGGTGCTTGTGCCGATGGGCTCTCCCCGGTGATACTGGGGCCCAAGGTGTCTGTCTGTCACAGCACGTCCTTGGGGGGGGGGGGTTACTGGTCCTGAGAGTAACCATAAGCAGAGGGGAGACTGGAGCTGTGGAAGGGATTACAGGAGCCTTGCACGGACTAGCCTTTCAGTTGCCGCAGCCTCTGGGAAAAATGGTCAAGGATGAGGAAAATGAAGAGCAATGACAGCCAAAGCCAGGTTTCTGGGACCCGGGCTCTCAGCGGGGGGAGGGGCGGAGCAGCGGGGGAGGAGCGAATGAGTGGCCCGAAGGAGGACACAAGCCACGAGACTTCCACTTCATGGAAACCAGAAAGGAGGTGGCATGAGAGGTGAGGCGGATTCAACGTCCCACAGAAGTCACGGTGGACTGGACTGACGAGGAGCCACAGGCTAGGAGATGGGGGCACCCTGGGGACCTCCTGGAGGGGAAAATATAGCAGGTACCGTTTGGCAGCTGTGAAGCCTTTTCTATGTTTAAAGCACTTGCACGCAGGGGCGGAATGCCTTGCTGGAAAATAAGCTTCCCCCCTCCCCTCTGTTAATAGCAGAAGTGAATGGGGCCCCGGGGTGGCTTGGTCGGTTGAGCTTCCCACTCTTGATTTTGGCCCAGGTCATGATCCCTGGGTCTGGGATCGAGCCCTGCGATGGGCTCTGGGCTGACCGTGGAGCCTGCTTAAAAATTCTCTCTCTCTCTAATAAAAAAATACATATATAGCAGAAGTGAATGGATTAAATCCGTAAACGTTCAGACCCGGGACTAGAAAGCTCCTAGAAGAATACA
This sequence comes from Crocuta crocuta, assembly GCF_008692635.1. Lineage (NCBI taxonomy): Eukaryota > Metazoa > Chordata > Mammalia > Carnivora > Hyaenidae > Crocuta > Crocuta crocuta. The sequence continues at coordinate 9,380,457 of NW_027533258.1, read as the reverse complement.
CGGAAGAAGACCTTCATGACCTTGGACTTGGCAGTGATTTCTTGGGTATGAAACCAAAAGCACAGATAACGAAAGCAAAAATAGACGAGGGAGGCTACAACACGCTCAAAAGCATCTGCATAGCGGAGGGCTGAGAACAAAGGCAAACTATGGAACGGAAGAAAATTTCTGCCAAGCATTTATCTGATATTAATATCCAAACAATGTAAGGAGCGCCTTCAACTCAAAGCAAACAAAAACTGCCCAACAGCCCGATTAAAACAAAACAAAACAGGCCAAACACTCGAATAGGCATTTTTCCAAACAAGACATACAAATGGTCAGCAGGTGTATGAAAAGATGTTCAACATCACTGGTCATCTGAGAAACGCAACTGAGAGCCACAGTGAGGTGTCACCACACGCCTGTTAGGAATGTCATTATCAATAAAACCCAAAGGTAATAAGAGTTGGTGAGGATGTGGAGAAGTTGGAACTCTAGCACACGGCTGGTAGAAATGCAGAATGGTGTAGCCACTGTGGAAGATAGCATGGAGGTTCCCAAAAAATTAAATAGAGATACAGCATATACCCAGCAATCTCACTTCTACAAACTTTCTTTTAGATCCTTTTTTTTGTTTTTTAATTTATTTCTAGGAGAGAGAGAGAGAGAGACAGCGTGAGCAGGGGAGGGTCAGAGAGAGAGGGAGATACAGACTCTGAAACAGGCTCCAGGCTCTGAGCTGGCAGCCAGCACAGAGCCCGACGCGGGGCTCGAACCCACGAACCGCGAGATCATGACCTAAGCGAAAGTCGGATGCCCCACCGACTAAGCCACCCAGGCGCCCCCCCCCCTTTTTTTTAAGAGAGAGAGAGAAGCAGGGGAGGGCAGAGAGAGAGGCAGAGGATCTGAAATCTGAAGCAGGCTCCAGGCTCTGAGCTGTCAGTGCAGAGCCCCATGTGGGGCTTGAACTCACGAACCGCAAGATCATGGCCTGAGCTGAAGTCAGATGTTAAACTGACTGGGCCACCCAGGCGCCCCCCACTTCTACAAATTTATCCAAGAGTTGAAATCACAATCTCAAAAAGATATCTGCACGCCCAAGTTCACTGCATTATTCACAATGGCCAAGACAGGGAGGCAACTCAAATGTCCAGTGACGGATGAATGTGTAAAGAAAATACACTATACGGGGCGCCTGGGGGGCTCAGTCGGTTAAGCGTCCGACTTCGGCTCAGGTCATGATCTCACGGTTCGTGGGTTCGAGCCCCGCATCGGGCTCTGTGCTGACAGCTCAGAGCCTGGAGCTGCTTTGGATTCTGTGTCTCCCTCTCTCTCTGCCCCTCCCCTGTTCATGCCGTCTCTCTCTCTCTCAGAAATAAATAAAAAATTAAAAAAAAAGAAAGAAAATACACTGTAATCCCACGCTGGTTTATTCAGCCTCAACAAAGAAGGAAATCCTGTCATAGTCGACAATGTGGATGAACCCTGAGGGCGTTATGTTTAAATCAGCCAGTCACGCACGGACAAACGGCCTGATTCTGCTTATATGAGGTGCCCCAGTCGTACACATAGACGCAGACGGCAGAACGGTGGCTTCCAGGGATTGGGGGAGGGGAGGGGAGGGTGCTATTCAGCGGGGATAACGTTTCAGTTACGCAGGATGATGACGTTCCAGAGATGTGTACAGGTTGCCTCTACTTACCAATGCCATATTGTGCACTTAAAAATCTTGTCAAGAGGGTGGATCTCATGTTAAATGTTCTTACTGCCAAAAACAAACCAAAAAAGCTTGCAAAAAAACCCTTAAAAACCCACAAGAAGGCAGAAGGGTACTCATTGAGAATAGCTCTTGTCGCTGCACTGTGAACAGTGGCGACCTTGAAGGGCACAGCACATTCTGGGCCAGCTGTGGCTGAGAACGCGGCCCTGCACGCCGACGGGCAGAGGGACGCTGGCCAAGGGCTGATCAAGGCCCGCAATGCCCCCCTATACACCTTGTCACAGCCCTGTGAGGTGCGGACTCTTGTTCAACAAATACTTAAAAAAATTTTTTCCCCCAATGTTTATTTTTGAGACACAGAAAGTGAGCAGGGGGAGGGGCAGAGAGAGAGGGAGACACAGAATCCGAAGCAGGCTCCAGGCTCTGAGCTGTCAGCACAGAGCCCGACGCGGGGCTTGAACTCACGAACTGTGAGATCATGGCCTGAGCCGAAGTTGGACGCTTAACTGGCTGATCCCACCCACCCAGGCGCCCCCCACAAATACTTTTTTAATTGAAGCACCATCAACCGACAGTGCTACATTCGTTTCAGGTGCACATATAGTGACCCAGCAGTTCTACACGGGACTCAGCGTTCCCCACGGTAGTACCGGGGGCAGCGAGCACCTGAGGCTGGGGTCACTACCTGCTCCATTTCGCAGATGAGCTTGGAGTTGGGGGGGCTGTTAAGTGAAATCTTTTCTAGCCCGCTCCCCATTGTATTCTAGTAAAAGTGAATTGCACAGGCCTCTTTTTTTTTTTTTTTAATGTTTTTTTTATTTCTAGGAGAGAGAGAGAGAGACAGCGTGAGCAGGGGAGGGTCAGAGAGAGAGGGAGTCACAGGCTGAAACAGGCTCCAGGCTCCGAGCTGGCAGTCAGCACAGAGCCCGACGCGGGGCTCGAACCCACAAACCGCGAGATCATGACCTAAGTGAAAGTCGGACGCTTAACCGACTAAGCCACCCAGGCGCCCCAAAAGTGAATTGCACAGGCCTCTTAACAGAATTCTAGAGATTAGCCTGAAAAATGCAGATACGGCAGCATTCCCTCCCTCCGATAGGTGTGGGGGAGGGGCCATACTGCATCGTACAATTGAGCCAAATAATCCAGTTGGACAAGGTTATGTTTCTTAAGAACATCCATTTGCTTCTGTGCAAAATGAAGACTCGCATCAATGTTTGTAACTGGTATCAATTTTTTGTTTTCTGTTAAAATAACCTGCTCCTGGAAGTGTTACTTGAACAGAGGGCTTTTGTAAGTCTTCCAAGACCTTAGAAATTGTTGCTGCATTGCATAAAAATTACCTCTGAAATAAACTCTCCTTCTCATTGGTTGCTGCTACGGGCTGAACTGTGTCCCCCTCACCCCTCCTAAAAAGACGTTGAAGTCCCGTCTCTCAGTGCTTTTGAATGTGACCTTATTTGCAGACAGGGATGCAGATGACCGAGTTAAAAGGACATGACTAGGGTGAGCCCTCATCCAATGCGATGGCGTCCCCGTAAGACGTGGGCTCTTGGACACGCAGGGGACAGACAGATGTGAAGCACAGAGAGAAGGCCACCTGGAAGGCAAGGAACCCGGAGTCCAGCAGAAGCTGGAGAGACACAGAAGCTTCCCTCGCGGCCCTGGGAAGGAACCAGACCTGCTGGCACCTTGATCTTGGACTTCTGGCTTCCAGGACGGTGAGACGATACATTTCTTTTTCTTTCTTTTTTTTTTAATTTTATTTTATTTTTTTTAATGTTTTTTTAAAAATTTATTTCTAGGAGAGAGAGAGAGAGACAGCGTGAGCAGGGGAGGGTCAGAGAGAGAGGGAGTCACAGACTGAAACAGGCTCCAGGCTCTGAGCTGTCAGCACAGAGCCCGACGCGGGGCTCGAACCCACGAACCGCGAGATCATGACCTAAGCGAAAGTCAGACGCTTAACCGACTAAGCTACCCAGGCGGCCCGAGACGATACATTTCTGTTGAAGCAGCCCCCACCGTTTGCGAGGACAGTCCTACGGAGCTACTACAGCTGCCTTGACAGTGATGTAGCAATTCCTAGGTCTCCTTGTATCAGTCGGGTTTGTTACATACAGAATTGCTAGGCACTTCTTTCTCCCTTCCCCCATGTGCACAACGGAAAAAGGAAAAACCCTCATAGAGCTTGAGTCTGTTTCGTCTAAACAGACAGCCCAGGGGTGCCTGGGTGGCTCAGTCGGTTGAGTGCCTGACTCTTGATTTCGGCTCAGGTCGTGATCGCACGGTCGTGGGAACTGAGCCCCGGATGGAATCCCTCTGCTTGAGATTCTCTCTGCCCGCCCCCCGTGGCGCATGCTCTCTCTCTCTCTCTCTCTCAAAACAGACAGTAAGGTGACAGCCCCGATCTGATTCCAAGCCAGTGGCCTCCCAAATCACCACACGCACGCACGCAGGGCACTAAGCCTAACTACCCGTTGATTCTTTTTCCGTGGTCAGCCTTTGCTTGCCGCTCTTTTCACTACTAATTTCTAAGTATGCTTTTAAAAATTAATACCTTACTTGTTTTAAGTGTTGCAATTTTTTTCTCTCCCAGTGTCATTTATCTTTTCTTTCGTGTTTTATTTATTTATTTTTTTCTTTTTTAATAGTTTATTGTCAAATTAGTTTCCACATAAATTTCTTTCGTGTTTTAAATGATGGGGAGCCTGGGTGGCTAAGTCAGTTGAGAGTCTGAGCGACTCAGGTCATGATCCCGGAGTTGAGGAGTTCGAGTCCCACGTCGGGCTCTGTGCTGACAGCTCCGAGCCTGGGGCCTGCTTCCGATCCTGTGTCTCCCTCTCTCTCTGTCCCTCCCCTGCTCATGCTCTGTCTCTGTCTCAAAAATAAACATTAAAAAAAAGTTAAAAAAAAAATGGCACTGTGCTTGAAGTTCATGTGTTGTTGGGGAAGGCGTTCTTCATCCTAAGATCACAAAAACTCTCCATTCCCCCCGCCCATATTTTTAGTTTTGTGTTTTGCTTAAGAATCAGACTTCACTGGGGCGCCTGGGTGGCTTAGTCGCTTAAGCGTCCGACTTTTGCTTAGGTCATGATCTCGCGGTTCATGGGTTCGAGCCCCGCGTCGGGCTCTGTGCTGACTGCCAGCTCAGAGCCTAGAGCCTATTTCAGAGTCTGTATCTCCCTCTTTCTCTGACCCTCCCCTGTTCACGCTCGCTCTCTCTCTCCTAGAAATAAATAAAAATAGTTAAAAAAAAAAATCAGACTTCACTTTCCCCTGATGGGTAGCTACCTGATCTAGCACCATTTACTGAATAATACAACTCCCTGCGCCTGAGGGATGCCACTTTTACCACAAATTCCTTTTTTTGCATGTTAAATTTTTTTTCAATGTTCATTTATTTTTGAGAGAGAGTAAGAATCTGAAGCAGGTTTGGGGCTGTCAGTGGAAAGCCCTACACAGGGCTCGAACCCATGAATCGTGAGATCACACCCTGAACCGCAGTCAGACTCTCAACAGACTGAGCCACCAGGTGCCCCGATCACAAATTCTTAAAGACACAGAGGTCTGTTTCTGGCCTGGACTCATATTCTGACCTCACGCTGCAGTCTTCAGCCACGGGCCACAGACATGCACGTCCACAGATTCTGCGTGGCCGTGTGGTGCCCCCTCCCCCTCCCCAGGAAGACAGCAAAGCTGTGGCTCGCCTCACCTCTCACCCCCACGAGCTGAGCATGGGGCTCCCGGCTTGCCGGTGACTAGGACGCAGTTGGTCAGCTTGGGGGAGGGATGGTAACATTAGAAAGTTGGGCCTTCCAGACGCCCCCCCCCCCCCCCCTCCCCGCCAGGCTGAGTGACAAAGGGGCGATGGAGAGTGAGGTCCTGGCCAAGGACAGGGCAAGATCCTGGCCCCCTCCCACCGAACAAGCTGGAAAGTGGGATCACCTCCTTCCCCGGGACCCACCTGAGTGATGTCTAATCGGCAAAGGAAATGGGGGAGGCCTCCGCTCCCACATGGGCAGCGGGATCTGCCGGAGCGAGAACCCACACCTGGGTGTTTAGAGACCAGCCCTTCACACACGGTCTCCCTGCTCTCACCAGCACCTGGGGAGGCAGGCCGTGTCTCCCCCCTGCAGGCGGGGGTCGGAGCCACCCCTTAGGGAGGAATCCGGTGCTTGGGGCAAGCAGAGTGGGCTTCGGGCGGAAGGCTCCAGAACCCACAGGAAGGGAGCCCGGGACAGGAACGACGTCAGGCCCCTCTCCTTCCCTGTGCCCAGCTCTGCAGAATCACCTGCCCCACGACCGACCCTTGCTGAACACCCCCAATGGGCCTGGGAACATGGAACGCAGATCCAGGGGGCCCTCGTTCTCTCTGGCCTGGTCGGTCGTCCTTACTCTGAACCGTGACCCAGGCTGGCCCCTGCTCTACTCTCCTCTGGGCGGGGCCATGACCTCCGGCTGATGTCTGCACTTTGCTCGGGTCCCTGGTTGCTTCCCTGCCCACGTCACTTCCTGGAATGCACAGACCTGTTCCAGAAACGCACGCTTTTCTATTCTGGAGGCACTGACAATTGGCAGATTCAGACCCAAGTCCCAGCCGTGCCTTCATCCTGACCCACTTTTATTTTTTTAATGTTTTTAAAAATTTTTTAATTTGTTTATTTTTTGTTTCTGAGAGAGAGAGAAAGACAGGGTGAGCAGGGGAGGGTCGGAGAGAAGCAGGCTCCAGGCTCTGAGCTGTTAGCACAGAGCCCGATGCAGGGCTCGAACCCACGAACCGCGAGATCATGACCTGAGCCGAAGTCGGGAGCTTAACCGACTGAGCCCCCCAGGCGCCCCCTGACCCACTTTTAAATGGTTTCAGGCAGGTCACAGCTCCGCGTGCGTGCCCTGTGACAGCAGGGGTGGCGCATCGGTTCTTCCGGAAGCAGGAAGCAGCTCAGACGCTGAGGTGGCCGCTCTCCTCCTCCTCACTGCTTGTCCTTCATCCGCATCTCTTCCTCTGATGCCCAGCGTTTTCGGATGTTGCCTGAGCGGGGCTTGGCAGCAGGCATACGTCCTGGATACACGGAGGGCCCTACCCCCAGCTCGACACGCTGGAGACCCCATGGGTGCGCGTTCCGCGGCCAAACGTACTCTTCTCCTGGCGGCAGTTGGTGGAACCGTGTCCCCCAGAAGGACATGTCCAAGGCCAAACCCCCGATCCCCGTGAATCCGACCTCACTTGGTCTTTGCAAAGAACTACGGCGAGGAAGTCGAGATGGGATCGCCCCTGACTGGGGAGGGCCGCGCATCCGATGCCGCGCATCTGGTACCAATGGCGTCCTTTTAAGAGACAGAAAAGGAGACCGCAGAGAGACGGAGAGGAGAAGGCCCTGCGGAGAGGAGGCAGGGAACGCGGACGGCCAGCAGCCACCAGGGAGCGGAGGCAGGCACGGAACGGATTCTCTCCGAGCCTCCAGAAGGAACAAGCCCTGCAGCCACCTTGATCTTGAACTTCTGGCCTCCAGAGCTGCGCGAGGGCATATTCCCGTCAAGCCGCCAAGTCCGCGGTCATGCGTTACGGACCCAACCCGCTTTTCCCCTTGGAGCAAGGACCGCCGCGGGCCGGAGAGCACAGCCTTCAGGCTCCTTTCCCCGGGGCACCTGGCGACAGTTCTGAGCCGGCCGCACGGCACCCAGCAGGCGCCTGGTCACCAGCAGCAGAGGCCCGGGGCGCCCTGCGAGGTGCTGGGCTCGGCGGCTTCCGGGGGCGCGGGGTCGGCGTCCTCCTCCACGTCGGGTCTGCCTGGCCCCCCCTCGGCCCTCTCCTCCTGCCGGATGCAGAGGCTGCGCTCCAGCCGCTCCTCGGCCGCCTCCAGCTCCTCCTCGGTCTGCAAGGCGGCCACGGCTTCCCGGGGCAAGTGTGACGAGAACAGGCCGACTTTGGCCTTGCAGCCAAACATGGCCTCGAACGGGCTCTGCTGCAAGGCATCGTCCACCAGCTGATTCCTCGCCAGCTGCACGAATCGCAGGNGCCGGCCGTGGCCAGGGAGCTGCTGGCCACACGCGAGCCTCAGGTCCGGCCACACCCCGTTGAGCTCGCTGACAACCTGGCTCGTGAACTCCGCGCCACTGTCGGACTCCAGCACGCCGGGCGTGCCGAGAATCGTGAAGATATCCAGCAGGACACGGGCCACCTCCTGGGCCTGTTTGGCCCTTAGCGGCCGCAAGATGATAAACTTGGTCAAGCGGTCCTGGTAATACAGGATAAACTTGAACTCTCCATCGGCGTATGCCTGCATGTCAAGTACTTCAACTTGGCACCGGGAGTCGACGTCCTTAAGAGGCACGGGCTTGGGCCCCAGCCCTCTCTTGGGCACCGGGTTCTTCTGGTGGCACTGTTTACAGAGTGTCAGATACAAGACAATGACTTCTTTGGTGACATTCCCGTATCTTCCCTGCAGCTCCTTGAGCATGCGGGTCCGCCCACCGTGCCCAATATTGAGATGTGTGTCGTGAAGAATGTCAAACAGCTCTTCCTTGTGCACGTAATACCGTATTCGAGCGCGTTCCCCGTGAGTCGCCTCTATTAGCTTCTCTGTGCCTTGCACGGAGATCACATCATATTTTGCCGTGCGGCGGTAGTCACGTGATGACTTCTTCCCCTTCTCCTTGGCTTCTTTGACCTCCTTTATTGTTTGAAAGTACTTTTCTTTGGAGAATACCTTGCTGTTGTAACTTTTGCTCTCTACTAACTTTGTCACGCTTGTCAGAAACTTTTTCCTCATGTTACTTATGTCCACTTCCATTTCGCTTGTGCTGGGAACAGCGGGGGTGTCACTTCCAGCTTTCTGGGGCATCACGGAGAGCGGGAAGAAGGATCCTAGGAAAGCGGGAAAGAAAGAAAGGTCACTTCACTGACAGTTCATCTGGAAGACTTTCCCTCCCAAGTTCCGCATTCTTCCGTCTGATGTCTGAAGACTACTACGTAGAGGAAGGAGAACACAGTAGGGGCGCCCGGGAGGCTCAGATGGTTGAGCGTCCGACTTCAGCTCAGGTCATGATCTCACGGTTTGTGGGTTCGAGCCCCACGTCGGGCTCTGTGCTGACAGCTCAGAGCCTGGAGCCTGTTTCAGATTCTGTGTCTCCCTCTCTCTCTGATCCTCCCCTGCTCATGCGGTCTCTCTCTCTCTCAAAAATAAACAAAACATTTAAAAAAATAAATAAATAAAAAAGAAAGGTAATACAGTAATAGTACAAAGCACTAACAGAATAAAGCAACTAAAAAGCCAAGCAAGGGGAGCTTGGCTGGGAGGCTCAGTCATTTAAGTGTCCGACTCTGGACTTCGGCTCAGGCCATGATCTCACAGAAGTGGGATGGAGCCCCATGTTGGGCTCTGCGCTGAGCATGGAGCCGGCCTGAGATTCTCTCTCCTTTTCTCAAAATGAAAAAAAAAAAAAAAAAAATTAAAAAGCCAACTAAGACCATCCAAAAGCAGACCACGTCAAAAGAATTTTACATCAGGAAGATGTATATGCAAACATGTAGTAATTTTAGACTTTATGCAAACAGAATAAATGAAATTGTTAGCTTGTACAGGGAAAGCTGATTAGCTGGTCTTCATTAACCGAATAGGAGACAGGATAACTGGAAGTGCTTAAGCGCAGTAGACTAATACCTTCCTTTGGTAATGCTTTTTTTGTTTAAAACAATTTTTTTAATGTTTATTTTTGAGAGAGAGAGAGAGCGTGAGCAGGGGGAGGGGCAGAGAGCGAGGGAGACACAGAATTGGAAGCAGGCTCCAGGCTCTGAGCTGTCAGCACAGAGCCCTACGCGGGGCTCGAACCCATGAATTGTGAGATCATGACCTGAGCCGAAGCTGGACATTTAACCCACTGAGCCACTCAGGCGCCCCTCCCTCGGTAACTTTCAAAATAATATAAATGGAAGGACGTTGCTAGAAAGTGCCACCTGCTACCAGCAAACTTTGAACTTGAAGTTCGCAGCAGGGAGGGCTCTTTAGCCTTCCCACGATCAACATAATCAATTTCCTGTGGCCCAAGAGTCTGTCCTCACTTTAGGAGAATCGAGGAGAAAGTGGCAGGAAATTTTACAGTGACAGCTTCCCCTGCTGACCGTACACAGGATTAGCGACTGGATACTCTGAGTCCTTACCCGGAGGGACCACATTCTCGTAACCATCCAGCATTGTGTCCCTGCACCCCTCAGCGGTCCATCCCAGAGGCGTCCAGACACCTCTAATCTTCGGCCATATCCTCCAAAGGTCGCCACCTCTTGAAACGACGCCAGCCGCAGCCACAGGGACCGTCCCTGGCGGCCGCAGTGGGACTGGGGAAGAGACAGCGGAGGGGACCCGGGATGAAGGCCAGCGTAAGTGGACCTGGGGTGTGAGTCATGTGAATCCCGTACGGAAGATAACAGAAATAAGGAGAAGGTCTCCTATCCGACCACTTGAGTCCAGCTTCATGGGTGAGGAAGAAAAGTCCCGCCCTCCGGGGAGGTCTGTAGGCTGGGGCTGTCTGGACATTGCCTGGCCTGAGACCCACATGTTTCCGGAACAAAGCAGAGTCCAAGTGAGCCTGTGTGCCCTCGAGGTTGGGAGATACTTTCCGGACAGGCTTGATGGCTGTGACCTGAGGCAGCAGGGCGTTTCCAGAAACGGAAGTATTACATGTATACGCAGAGATTTGTCAGGAGAGTTATCACCGAAAAGAGATACCCCAGAGCCCACACTCCACCAGGTGGGAGAATTCCTCAGGGACAGAACCTGATACTCAGGTGTCTAAACCCAGATTCCTTAGAGCAGCTCCAGACTGCAGGATGGGGACGCGGCCAGGGGAAGAGTTCATATGTAGCAGGAATCCCAACAGTCCGAGAAAAACGAGATCCGGAGGATCCCAGCCATCAAATGCAGAGCTGACGGCTAGGGGCAGCATCCTGAAAAGCCAAGAAAGATGAAAAGGTTTCAGAGCTCTGAGCAAGAGTCTTAGCTGAGCTGAGGTCCTGAAGGTTCTCTGCTAAAAAGGCTTCAAACTCCGTTGCTCAGCATCACTGGTCGACCATGGAACATTCCTGATTCTAAGACCTTACGGACTATAAAACCACCGACTTACTGATGATTTTCTTTTGAGTGGAAAACCAGAGAACCTATACTAACGAACACACCCAGGTTAAAATATGCGGAAGACGCACATTTTAGCAGTGAAGGAATAGAAATGTTTGCAAATGGTGTTTAAGTCTGAGCTCACGATCCTCAGTGTACACTGACGTGTTAAAGGCTCTGAGAAGTTCCGTAGTCAAACCAAGTTTGTTTCATCTAACAGTCACATTAGTCACTTTGTTTCTGAAGGCATATCTGTTATCATCTCACAGCCCTCATGGTCCTTAGAAGAGACCTGAAAACCCCACGATATTCAACAGGATCCAGTAAAGCACCTTCTAGACTCATTGAAACCAGCATCTCTCAGAAATGGAGTGGCTGCACTGGCGGCTATACGCGGCCCTCCAGGGAACGGCAAAGGAAGGAAGAGCCTCATCTGCATCTCATAAAAGAACGAAGACAGGCTGGAAAAAATTTATAATCAACTGGTGCAAAATCTCAGCCTTTAATATGAGATACAGTCCTTACACTATACCAGGAAATTCTGAGGCACAGCCCCCCGACCCCATTTGGCTAACACACCTACTTTGGTTAGTCTACCCAGTGTACTTTGTTTTTTTAAGAAAATCAGAACGATTTACCTAAACGTGGAGATTGGGGGATTTCAGAAGCATCCTAACTGACCGATGTCCTTGGCAAATGGGAAGATGTGGACACACTGGGAACTTTGCTGCTTGGCCACAACAGGCTGGAGGGGGAGAGCAGCGCCCGTTAGACAGTCCGCACGGCCCTGTTTCTCAGGGTCCCTCGGCCCCCTGCCGGCTTGTCCAGCTTACCTGCCCAGCCCTGCGCCGTCTGGGTGTTCAACACCCGCTGGACGGCAGCACGAAAGAGCCTGTGTTGCGCTTCCCGGTGCCCTCTGTGTCGGTGGGGGGTACGGAAAAAAAAAAAAAATGACCCTTGGTTAGAGGAAACCGGAAGCACGCACCTGTGGGTTTTCGCTTTGGCGCCCCGGACCCGGACGGTCCTTTCACTGATCCCCCCGAATCCCACCCAGCCCAAATCGGCCTCCTTCCCGCCGCGGTCCGATCCGCAGCCCCAGCTGGGGGCCCCGCCCCCTCCCCCGCGGGCCACT
>NW_027533258.1:9368186-9368506 GCF_008692635.1 Crocuta crocuta | reverse complement strand
GGCCTGTGGGAGCTGCGCCAGCCACCTCGCGACTGCCGCTCGGAGGGCCCCGGAATACGGAGCCCAGACGGAAGATACTCCGAGCGCGTTGGCAAGCACTTGCCGCTCCGGTGCCGCGGCGACGCCGCGCAGAGCGAGGGCCGAGGGCGGCGGCCTGGGAGGTCAGGTTCGGGGGCTGCCGCTTACTGTGGGCCCGGCCTCGGCGGAGTGACTGCGGCCTCAGGACAGAAACGGCGGAGGTTCCGGCGTCCGGCTGGAGACTCGGCGGTAGCGCCGGCAGGGCGCTGAGCCCAGTGTCCCCGCACCTCCCGGGACCTGGC